>NW_020438942.1:197342-236428 GCF_000699045.2 Agrilus planipennis | reverse complement strand
AATTGTTCTATTTATTTACACTACTGTTGATATATCACTATTCACTGCGCTATTTATTTAACTGCTATCACTGTCAATTTATTTCTGGATTCACTTCTGCAACGGTCAATTTATTTCTACCTTCTCGGCGATCATCTCTTAAATACTCTTTTGTTTACTTTCTGGAACCTTCTGGAAACATCTGGATAGTTTATTTTTATTTAAACTGTTTAACTGCTTTCCCAGAACGCAGGTATGACACACATATATTTACAAATACGGCGCACATGAAAAAAGGCGCTCGCAGCTAGTCCGCAAATCGATAAGCCGTTCACGCACACGTGTGCCCGATCGCACACAAGCACACTCGTGCTCGCTACATTAAGTATTTTATTTTAGGACATGGAAGATATTTTTAAAACTCGCATGTTCATTTTTTAGTTGTACGTACCTACTCATTTATTTCATGTCAATTTAATTTATACTTTAAGTGATTTTGGGTTATTATTGGAACACTTTACGATCTATTGTAACAGATACAATATTCACTGGATACATTTTTTAAGAAGTATTATTAGAACAGGATAATTTGGCTATACAGTTTAATATTTTAATTCGTCATTATTTTCAATAGTAATTGATTCTTACCTTAAGTTTGTCGGAAATAGGTCCACCATAACGCAATAGACTGTGCTAATTCCTAAACTGGTTAGAGCTTCAAATATGCAGCATAATACTAAGTTTGACACAGAGGAATTTACAAAATACAATCCCCCTGTAACGGCTCCAGCCACTAGAAGGCTGAAAACTAAAACAAGGAATTTGTTTTTCAACTCAATAACAAATAAGTTTTTAAATCTAGCTTTAAAGTGCATTTTCTTCACAAGTAAAGTGTCAATTTCCATGATGTTTATTCATCCAAAATGTTTAAATAAATTAATAACATACCTAGAAAGAATTTGGCACCAAGTCGATGGACACATAAGGGTAACCAAAAGCTGGTTGGGATGCAAGCCAAACCTACAATAAGTGTGTGGAAGAAGACAGACTCAGGAACCGGTTCGCCACAAAATTCCTCCTGTATTTCCGTATTGTTGCCCAATACGATTCCTGACACTTCACAAACTGATGCTCTTTGGCCTGGATGGACGCTTTCGAACTCTTCGAAACGATTAAATAGATCCGGAAACCATGACATCAATGTATAGTAGCTGAAATAATAAAGAAAATAATGGAGGTTTCTATAAATTAAATTATGACATTGCTAGATTTATCTGAAAGAAGGAACCATTCAATAAAAATGAAGACGTTTAGACATTAAATTTATTGATAAGAAGCTAAATTAATGGTCAAAATCAGGCCAATTTTAAAAGCTAAACGGCAAGTTGAACTAGGAGTTACAAGATTTAAAAAATAACGATCGGATTATTGGAACCATTTGAAGGAAAACAATTTTCCAATGGATAAAAGTAAGAAAAATTCCAGTAAGCGTTACTCATTTTCATTACCTGGAAGTAACTCCGAATTGAATCAAACACGTTATCACAGTATATTTTAGATGCGGAGCATGACAAAGCGCTTTGGTCTGTTCCCATATTTCCTGCAGTAGCAACTTTAGTTCTTTGGGCTTCCGAATCCTCAAGTTTCGAACACTCCTAGTTGACATTTGGGACACCACACTCAGAGTTCTCTGTTTTTCTCTGAGACTCATGATCTACAAACAGAAAGAATTCTCAAACCCCTCGTCAGTTAAATCAGCGGAATGTGCTGATAACTTACCGGAAAATTAGCTGACGATTTTCCAGTGTTACTTGCATACATCTCCTTTAGGACTTCCAAAGCGGCATCTGGCTCTCCACATTCCATAAGAAATTTTGGACTCTCCGGAAAACAAAACAGCCAAAAACCTATCAGTAGGCTGGGTACAGCACATACAGCAACAAATAAATTCCAACTGGCGAATTGAAACGTATGGTAGAAGTATTTAAACTCCATTGGTATTATAATCCATGCGATTCCTAAAAAATAATCCAGATTTAACTATTCGAACCTCCTAGTAGCAGTTGGAAAGGATGCTGACCTGGAAGTACAATAACTCCCACTGTCCAGAATAGTTCCATCCAACACAGTATCGTCTCCCTGTATTTACTGGGCTGGAATTCTCCCAAATATGGGAAGCATATGCCCATGGCTCCGGTTATTCTAGTTTTAAGATAAAAAACGTTAAGCCATTCAAAGCGGTTGATGTAGTTTAGTCTATCTCATTTTATGTTTATTGTATCGACATTGAAACTGTGGTCAGTACTTACGCAAATCCATTTAAAAATCGCAAAAACATGAACAGCCAAAATTTTTGAGCTACACTTGACAAAAGTCCACATATTCCGTCCATCAAAAGTGCCGCTATTAAAACTATCTTACGCCCTTTAGTATCCGCCAAACAACCCCAAAAGTAGGAACCAATAACCATCCCTAATAAAACAATATTTAAAAACAATTTCTCATACTGAATTGTCAAGTTTCGAACATTCCTCTCAGAAAGTGTTCCTTAAATAGTATATTAAACATCAAAAGATATGTACAGAATGGTCAGAGGCGAAACGTTGGCAAAAAAAACTACTTTCGATTCCCAAAAATTCGTAATTCTTTTTTGCTTGTTAATTTTCTGGTGTACTGAAGGTACCTATATGTGGTACTTATTGGTATTAACAATTGTACTTTCTATTCAATAATGCCTGAAGCCATTCCCAGAAAAAATTAAATACGAGGGGGTTATTGTAGTACCCACCTAACATGGGGGAGGCGGTAAGCCATCCTTTATCTGTAGAAGTCATTTGAAAATCGCAGGTAGCCGACGGTAGTACCATCGAAATCATGGTGATGCCCATGGCAGTGTTCAGGTATATGAGACCGCATACTGTCAGAAGCGCAAAATGGAATTTGCCAAATCCTGGAACACACAGGTAAGTTTTATTTGTTAATAATAGAATAGACTTTTGTTGAAAATTGTCATATATTTCCACATTTTTATTGAATTAAATTTGTAGGCAGTCACTGTGCATGAAAAAAAATATTTATAAAAAAATATGCAAATTTAATAACAACTAAAAAGCCGAGATAACGTCTAAGTTATTTTCAGACGTTACATTTATATAATTATCTAAAGGTAAAACATAATATTAACGTGATGATGACGCAGATAATAATTATTAATGAAATTATAATATCAGGTCATTAAAATTTACAGCTTGCTCGTTCAACGTCAAATTGTTTTATGGACTTACCTAATACTTCTAGTTTTTAATTAAATGGGAAGAGTGGAAATTTATCAAATTAAAAAAAATCGCAAAAAAGTTATAGATATATATCAGCATATTTTTGTATCTATATCTCAATTAAATGACAATAAAAGATATAGATAAAATAAGGAAAAATGGGCAGTTGTTTTTAAGTGTGTAAGAAAAGATGGTTGAACGAATTTGCCAGCCGTGCAGCCAGTCGTCCGGCACCCTTTTTGTATAAACATCTGAATCTACCTGCAATAAAATACGCCGAGGCAACTCGTGAATTGCTAATTAAGAATCTAGAGATATACTCTAATTATTTCAGAATATTTAACAAACTTTCAAAGAAGATCGTGGAAATATTCAAGACACGTGCTAACAATTATCTCTCTATTTGTTGTATTTGAACACAAAACTGCAAAAACCAGTTGTCATACTCAAGTAATTTGTTGTCAAAATATTATGACAACACTCGCTCACGTTAGGATTACAAATTGATAAGCAAATAAAAAAGTTTTGTAACACAAAAATTAAGTGCATGTAACCGGCTAATAATTAAAAAACGAAAGTGATTTAGGTAAGTAGGCAGGTACTCTGAATTTATTTAAATTGTGTCCACGTACCTACCATTGATTTCTTTTTCCAAGTACAAAATAATTCCTTAATTTTTGATGCATTATCGCACACAGGATTACAGGAAGTTGTCACGTAATTGTTGAGCACGTCTGTGTGTCATCAAAGTGAAATATATAGAATAAATTCGGACGACAAGTCTGGTTTCATCATAATACATTTTCAAATATAATATTGCAATTTGTATGCCACGGGTCTTCTATTTATCGTTAATTGATACCAATCTAGACATTGAAAACTATTGGCAGTTATTAAAAATACAATGTGTAGATACTAATCACCCTTCCCATTAGAAGGAAGTTTATTATTATTTATTAATAGCATCGTGTGATGCAGTTATATTGCCACTAAAAAGCATTGTTCTTATTTTATTGCTTCGACATTTTCCAATAACAATTTTAAAATAGAATTCATCACTGGATACATCTGAATGATCTAATGCATAACAAAAGTTTTTACGCAAGAGTTAATAAGGATTAACGTTAAAAAATTAAGAATACAATGTGTAGATACTAATAACTAACTATTGTTTATTAAAAACACCATACAATGCAGTTACAGTACCACTAAAAGTAAAGCATATTGCTTCGACAATTTTAAAAAAGAGTTCATCATTAGAAACACCTGAAGGGCCCAATTGGCAACACAATTTTTTACGCAAGATTGAATAAGGAAGAACATAAAACGTAAAACAATATAATACCTAGATATTAATCAGTAACTGATAGAAAATTTATTATATGCATCATGTGATGCAGTTATATATTGCTACTTAAAAACATTGTAATTATTTTACTGATTCGAAATTTTCCAATAACAATTTTATCATCATTGGAAGCACCTGAAGAATGTAATTTACAATAAATATTCTTTTGTGAATGTTTTAAGGAATAACATAAAAAAAAGAATACCTGATTTTTTTAGCAGAAGAGACAGCCTTTGAATGAGTAAAAAATAAATTACTTATTAGATATTTATAATTTACCTAATCAGTTAGTTATCGTTAAGTACTTGGATTACAAAACCTAAAAATTCACTCACCTGTATTTTCAAGAGCTCTTTCAAAGTCTTCCCCAGGCCCTTCTATGAAATCCAAACCTGCAACCAAATTCAGCATGAACTATTACAGTATCCACGTTTTTGCGAAACTTTCTTATTCAATAATCAATTTAATAACACAAAACTAACCCATTATAATTGTTGTCGTTAATTTCAGTAGCGTATCTTATAATGTATAGCATACACGTAAAACAAATAATCGTTTGTGATTAAGTAATTCATTAATTAAACGTTCTAAAACCCGTCACCGAACATCATCTACTAACGCAAGTTCGGACACAAAACTCGCGCTGTGGACACCATAAGAAATTGTAAGACTTATTTGGGATCGTGATAGTATATACCAAACAAATATTAAGAGTAGCCTTCAATATTTTGTTTCATTGGCTACAAGCGATTTCTTCAAGTTCGACACCACGCTATTCGAACGCTATCAGAATACGTGACCGTCTCTGCCTCAATTGCAAATTTTTTGATAAACGTATATAGCCGCGAAAAAATTGTGATGAATTTTTTCTTTTTCCGTAATTAAGTTTTTTTTATCAGACAATGTCCTTAATGTAAGAGTATGATATAACAGAACAAAGAACTTTAAGTAAAAATATTTTTTGATAAAACGGTCCTATGAATCACAAACGTTAGGTATATACAGAGTGTTTACAATCAAACAAACACATATAATGAATTCACGGATGTGTTATAATTAAAATGGTTCTAAATTTCTAAAATACAAATACAAATTGGAAACTATAATTCTCAAGCCTTAACGTAGCACAAAAGTAATAAATCTGAAAACACCTTTGTCTACCTGTAGGACTCTGTTTCTTTTGTAGTATGACAATACAACTGCAACCACTTGTGTCTACAAAGCTTTTACAGCGGTGTTCTCAAGCTGCATCCCCTTTAATATGAGTGCTAAATAATTAACTCCTAAAATAAAACCACTTGTGTTATCTTGAAAGGGAGATTTGGCAGGGGTATTAAGAAATCTATGTACTATTCCGCATTTGTCAAGGATTACTGATTTTTGTAGACTGATGTACCTGTTTTAGTTTATGCAGTTGCAACTCATCTATGCTGGTATGCAATGTTTTAGGCAGAGATGTGATTTATTTGAAATACTTGCATTTAAAATGCAAATACAGAATAAAAAAATACCTATTTATATCTTCATTTAAACACTTTTTTGAGAAAAGCATTTTCTATTTTATTTAAAATACTCTTCCAACTATTTGTGAAATGCAAAATACATTTTTAACGTTATAAAGGTTTTGCTAGTATCACCGATCAAACATTACATAAAATGATGAATGAAAGTTGCTCACATTGGTCATTGACAGTACTAGAAGCTTAAAAAGAGGATAACGAGACATTCCATGAATGCCTTCTAATTATTTAACTGAAGAGAGCCCAAAAAATTTTAACCCCTTGGAAATGGATAATCTAAAATATTGGACAGATATTGTTTTCCGAGTTCAATGTCATGGACCGCGGAATTTTGAAGTTCCAAACTGATATCAGCAGCTACCAAGTGACCACTTATCGTACCTTTAGCAAGGAACTACGAAATTCCATGAATTACGACAAAATAATATCGAATTGATATACGCCAGCTGTGTAAAACTAAAAACTACAAGATATTGTCATATGCTAAGGAATGCGTATAACCCAAAATTCTTAGAAAACGATTCGAAAAACTTCACTTATTAGCTGAACCCAAAGCTAAAGAAACCATGAATTCCACTTCCAGAAATAAATTGGAGTTGTAAATATTTTGATATAAAATGATTGATGGTGACTTTACATCAATAAAATTATTTGCAACCCTATTTTGGCATCAATGTCTTTTTTCCAATTAATATAGGGACAAAGGCAAATAAGGAAGCATATAGAAGAATTATTTGTTGCTGAACTAAAGAAAATATAACATAAAGATAGAAAAATTGTATCTCAATTTTTCTCTAGTTTTAGGTATAACGCGTATTGATGAAATAATTATCGGAATAACTCGAACTGTGTTCTGATTGCACACTTCTTTTATTTCTTTGGCTAAAGGTATATATTTTTGAATTTTGTCAATAAGCTGTTGCTTGAGATTTTCAATTTTCGATATAGAAACGACAAACGTCTATTAGATAGGTTGCTTTGGCTTCCTTGTTGGTTACTGTAATGTAGGATCTATTGATGCAGTTCCTATTCAAATCTAAACGCTGTCGTCGGTTGGAGTAGCGAGCTCCTTCATAGATCCTTTTATTTCCGATGCTGGATGTGGATAGGGCATGAAAGAATCTTTGCAGAAGCTCACCACTCATGCTAGTGAAACGGTAGGAAGCAACTCCAAACGACGACGACCTTTAAACCCGGAATCGGAACAACATCAGTTCACCTACTAGCAAAGACTTTACCAAGATGTCAGGTTTGTTAGTTTGATTAGTGGTTCTGTATGTAATTATGTCTCTAGCCCAGTAAATTTGATTATCTGGTTTCCTAATACATTTTGGGGTTTGTATTTATCTCTTTAGTTCTATCTAATCTGTGAGTTCATACTTTTTTACTAGTAGCGAGTGTTTAGCAATGTTATCATGTCTATGGGTGTTATATGTCGGCTAGCTAAAAATGAGCAATGGTAAGTTGCTTTATGAGAAGTGGTATCATCAAAATTGAGTAAGAAAGAAAGCTAATACTAATTCAAATTTAAAGATCTTGCAGGTAACAAACATTTATTTATGCTATATAGGATATGACAACTAAATTTGGAACATTGTGACACTACACAGAACATACGACGAGATAAAATATAAATTTTACCTTCCATTTGGACAACAAATTGTAACACGTGATGCCCAGCATTTTTTCATTATTCCATAGCAACCTTCACTATAAGCTTATCACAGTCAGTTAACACACAATGGCTATAGCATAACTAAATTTCCCAGAATGTTCTTCTTTTCTTGTAACCACCGTGAAAATCGCATTGATACAGTCCAGAATCACTTCATCCCTATTTATCAAAGAGTCAGTATTAAAACAAGGGAAGCACGCCACCACCGCCGCGTATCTCAATTATCTCTTTTTGCTTTACAGAGCATTAACGCAGCAAGAACACTTGTGGTGTGAAAATGCGGTAAATTTTTTCGCTAGAGAAAGCGCAATAGCCATTTCATCCCTTTTTATAGAATGGGACGAAAATAACAGTGAATCGATGAAACTCTTCGCTAATTAATCTAAGTGAGTGTGTGTGTGTGTGTGTGAGTGTACCCACTGTTCGTAGAGTGAACTTAATTAAAAAACACAGCAGTACGGAGGCAGGCGAGAGCAGATGACAGATTGGTCAAGGACGGAAAATGGAAAAAAAATGAGAATGGTCACCATCAGTTAACTAAGGGTAAACTATTTGATTAATGGTTGTCGGATAACGCAGCAAAATTTAGGTATACATTATTGCCATTAATATTAATCTAACTTCCTGTTTTATATAGATACTATCGCATACCCCTAATGCAGGGAACAAATAAACATCCCCACAAGATATTTTATTATTGTAGGTTGAAATAACGAAGGCATAAAATAAATCGTAAAATTTGTATTGATCATTTTTCCTTGTTAACTGCACATCAATCAAAGATATTGATGTTTCGTTCTGGAAGAACAACAGTGACACCTTTGTTTCTATCTTTCTTAATATGATTAAGTTCAGGAAAGATTACGTACAACTTTTGCACGTTTTGAGTTCAGCTCTGTATGGATGTGAAATGTAGATGGTGAGAACTGTGGAAGTAAAAAGTTAGAGGTGTTAAAAGAGATAATAAAAATATTGTGAATAGAAAGAGTTAGAATTGATGATGCATTAAAAAGAGCAGGATATTGTAGGACATCATGGAACTCAATAAAGATAGACCACATCGGTTAGTAGGACACCTTCTTAGACATTAAGGGCTACTTAGGGGCATATTAGAAGCGGAAGCAGAAATTATGAGGGGTACAGGTAGACCTGGACTAGTTACTCCGAAGGCTGGTTGAATACGCATGTCCACCTTTTCCTATCCTGTCTCAATCTTTACATTTTCCGAAAACTACATCATCCCACATCCTTAACCCTTTGGCAATAACCTAGGTCTTCATTCTGACTCTCTTCAATCCTGTCTGTGCTTTTAATATCTCTCTTGCTAGACCTTCGTATCTCTAAACGTGTGCCCTCTCTTCATATCTCTTCTTTCTCCTCATTAACTTCAATAGCGCCCATTTAGATACGTTATCATTTCTAATATTTTCTATCCACACTATTTTCATCATCCACCCATGACACTACACCATAAATGCTTCTAACTTTTTCTTTTCTGCTGCCATCTACGTTTCAGTCACGAACATTTAACGATAAGTGAATCCTTCCGTTAAAACTGATTTTTTCTTTTCTTTTCAGTAACTTTTAGACAAAACCCAATTACTTATTTGTAGTTTTGTTAGTCACATGTTTCAAAACATCCTGTATACATAGAATATTGTGCCATCGGTTCCTTCTTATTATATATTTTAATCCTCCAATCTATGCAATCAAATGCAACATTTCCTGATATTAATGATACCGAGTAAATGCTTGCAACAAGTCGCTTAGCAAAGGCATCTGATGTGTTGCTTAAAAAAAACTCTTTAACATACCGAAAATGGTAAGAAGACTAATGAAGATTTATTACTAGAAGGCGCCACAACTATTTGCTTTATGGATATTGTGACGTCTGCAATATTGCCTGTCTACAACAAACATTTTTTTTAGGGGAAATAAAAGTAAATTGATGACGACTCAAAATTAGTGATGTCCAAGGTTGTAAATTATTAATCCACACTGTCATTTTAAGCTTTTAATTGTCTTGGATACTAAATCCACATAATTTAGAACTTTCATAATTAATTTTTTGGAAATTTTGTTCAGCCTAACAAAAAGATATATCTATAAAGGTGTCCAAACGTTGAATGTCTGGAAAAAACTCTTCACACGGTAGAGAGGAAATTAATGTGCCTTCAATAAGATACAGATTTATATTATAAGTTTGAATGTATATTATAGTTAACTAGGACTTATAACGTTCGCCCTAATCGACTAGCTAATCGAATTTTATTATCGACAAGTGTTGCAATATGATGTTCCTATTACTTCTTGGATTGGTTCGTACAGACTATGTTGATGACATAAACGTAATCACTCAGTTCCTCTACAGTATGTAAGTATTACCTACTAACATGCGTCTCTTGAAGAGCGCACATGATGGTCGCCAAATTAAAAGAATCGTTATTATCGACAAAATGACTGAAACATATTATTAGAGGGTCAATGTTTCTTTAGTTGTATTTTAGTCATTTATTTCTCATCATCCCATCATCATAAGGTCGTCAGTCCTAAGACTGGTTGGACACGCACCTCCACTCCTTCCTATTCTGAGCTAATCTTCGCATTTCCCTAAAACTAGAACAACCCACATTCTTAACTATTTGCAAACAGTAATTTAATCTAGGTCTACCTTTACCTACCCGTCCTAACTTCCGCTTCTGCCTTTAATATGTCTCTGACTAGACCTTCATGCCTGAGAAGGTATCCTACAGGTCGGACGAAGGAAGTTGGCGAGCGGTCGCGCAGATACTTGCCCATTTATGACTTATTTGGGTAAGGCACTTGGAACCGATACACAAATAAGCTTTCAGTAGGCGTAAATTATAGTATTAATACAGATAGGACAGTAGCGTACTAGAAAATAATGTAGAAACATAATTTAATTAATAAATCTATTACTTTTGTTTTATAGTCAGTTTTCATATTCACTGTCATCATGGGAATCTTTATCACTGTCACCAACATCAACAATTAGTTCTTCTGTTTGTATGTCTATTACTTGTTCATGGATTCCTATTTTTAAATATTTAATCTACGCCCCTGATAGGAATACTGAAGAATGAGGGCTGCAATCTTTATACCTAAAACTGCCTACTTTTGCCACCGCGCATCCACGCCATTTTAAAATTTTCGCCAGCTTCCAGCGTCAGGCCTGTACCAACCTATCTCACCTATTTCTTATTGACTTCCATAGAGTCCTCTGTTCTCCTATTCTTTCTAATACCTTTATTTCATCGATAATTTAATTCAAAAAACGCCACATTTGACGCATTCAAGGCATAATTCAGCGATCGGAGAAGACTTGGGAGGGAGGGGGGGCTAAATGTCTATATTCGGGTGCATGGTTGGTTGCATGTGCATGCATCATGCTGTACTATTCATCAAAAAATCTTGAACTAGCAAAAAATTTATTAATACAACGGAAATACTCAAAATTATGACATCTTTTACAACTAAATGTTAATTTACTTTGTGAATTTACAACATCAAATGATTCCTCTCTCTCTCTCTCTCTCTATAATGACCCTTAATCAGTAACATATCTATCGTTTTCCTGGCAAAAAGGTTCCACCCTGTATATATTGACATTTGTAAATTATCTACCGAATTATACATAATCAAAACATGTCCTTTCTGAATATATTAGCGAATTTCGAAGTCGATCACTTTTACTCTCACGTAAGTATCCAGGTTGTGCGCTTATTTTCGCTGAACTTGACACAAAAGGTGTCGTTCACAATAATTAAACACAAGGGCGCGTACTTGAGACAGTTGTGCAGATCCTCGTTAAACACCTAATATCACATTATATATATTTTTATGTGCCTACGTATAGGTATCAATACACAAACGTATAGAATATAATGTAAGAATACACCATGCAAATCCGTTACATATACATATAGGCGAGTTCATTGCCAACTTTGTCGCATCTAATTTGCATTAGGAACTTAAAATTTATTAGCGCATGATGAGGAATGCTGATTGGAACTCACATGAAGGACGATTTTGTGATAAATATTATTTAGACTGGTTGAACCCGTCCAAAATTGGACGGATGGGTGTCATTGTCAGTTTACATATTATTCAAGACGATCTCCCATATTATGATCTACCCTAAGGTTTTGCTCAAATAAGAACTTATAAATATCAATTTTTTAAGGTTGGTATAGGCTACTTCACATTTCTACAATTGCATAGTTCAAAGGACAAAATTATTAAACGATAACATCCTATCTGTCTTTTGATTAGACGTTTCAATGGTCGACTAATTCCAAAATATTCCACTATCGGCGTAGATAGATGCTTATAATTTGATTGCAAGACAAAATCGCTTCCTTTCTCATTTTAAACTTTTCAATAAAGTCTGATAAAACTTTAAAGTCCATAAAAAGCTAAATCGATCGCTTTTTCATTCACGCTTGATCAATTTTTTACAATCTTTAACCGAAAAGTGGAATTTTCAACAGTTTCTTCAACCAAACATTCAGTTGCATTACCAAGTTCCAATTGTCCAGTTTTTGCAATTGGCATTCACGAAGCAAACTATTGAACATGAAAACCTAAATATGTACTGACAAACGTCGTTCTTCAAGGCAACATCCTTAAACCCGAACAGGAGCACCTTCAACAGTTATTCCTTGAAATCCTGGACCATTATTAAATTGTAGTGAAATCATTGGCAAAAATTTTGTTCGGATTCTCTGCGTCATGTGTTATAAAATATTTTATTACGTGAATTACATCTTAGCGACTCTTTATGTATACTACTTCACTTAGAAAATTAAAATTATATATCAAATCCAAAACTATAGAGTCTACATTTCAGTAACATTAAATGAATGTATTTGCGTAGAAATATACGAAGTGTTTGTACAGAAATATAAAGAAATACTGCCATGAGCTATTGTTACTTTTATTACTGTCACTAACATTAAAGTTATAACTACGTACCTACCAAAGAATCTAATTATATCCACAAGATATGCCGGAATAGATCGTTGGCATTAATACAACAGGTGATAGTTTCAGAACTACTAAAATAATTTGAAATTTGTTACATTACTATACTTCTCAGGAAATAACATCAGCCATCTTGACAGAAAATCAATAAACCTAAAGACAACTTGATAGGAAGTATTAGCCTTTAAATTGCTCTAGATCCTTTCAGACATCCAAGCAGCCTGAACAACAATTATAATGTAATAATAAGGTCGGAATGATAACAATATCTGAACGATGATGATGACATTCTTTGTAACTTTCGTAAGCAACAAATACAGCTCATCATTTATGAAGAACCGAACATCGACCGTCCCACTTTTATAGCTTTTGTGCCACATTAAAGCGCGAGCACTATAGTTATTACAAACAATCATTTTCTAGTAAAGAAAAAAGCATTGGGTTGCGTGTGAATACATCAGTTACGGTATCTAGATACCGTGTAAATAACAAAACGAAGCTAAGGACAGAATATGACCCAATTTTTTGGAGATATGTCCTTTATAAAATAACTCCTTACTTATTGAATCCGATCGAATCCATATCTCAATACTGACTTACATCATAGGTGTGTTGCACGTAAAAACGACAAACGCAGTATGCTATGAATAATAACAAAGTAAATCAAGTGTAAACAATTATATTATTATTGTAGGAAAGCAGTATTTGATTCATATTCATATTCTTTTGTTTTCTTGAAATAAATTACACAAAAATTTTTATGCACCACATGGACATATGGAAATGGTTTTCTGCAAAACATTGTCAAAGTCTTTGAATTGTAAACTGACGGTTCAGCAAAGATAGACACAGTTAGTGAATATAAGGGTATTTGTGCAATCCAATTAAGAGTCCTTTAATCTTGTTAGAGGACTGCTAAAACCGTTCCTTTATTAACTCTCTTTTTTAGAATTGTCGTTTCTACTAAACTAAATATCTTTTTTTTCAAAGCATAAGGGCGATCTATTCAAAAAATCCATGAACATACACCAAAATAGTCGTTTGCTAATTACAAAAATTATATGTATATGTCAAACAATTTTTATCTGTCTGCCTGTTCAAACAGATTTAACTCAAAAATCGAGTTATTGTCATATGTTTTACGGATGTTATAAATAGTAGCACACAGACCAATTTATTTTTTGTCTCATCGTGTTATTTTAAATAGTTTTGAAGTTATGATGATGTCAGTATTTCAGAAACATGCTCAAAAGTACACGCGAACCAAGCCACGAGCACACAATTTGTTGATGAGAGATGAGATAAGTTAATTCAGAAAGATGACTTATCTCGTTGCTCAAATGGATTTAGGCATTTAATTAGTAAAGAGTAAAAATGGTATTGGTCTTGCAGTTTTATTTTATCTTGTCCAAATCTTGCACTCTTAAAAATAATTAAACAGTTTTAACCATTCCTTGAAATAAACTCTCAAAAAAAAAATAAAAAGGCGCATATTTTTTGTATTAACAATATACTGGGTGTCGCCGCAAAAATAACTAATTTATTCACATTTATCATGTCAAAAATATCTGAAATTGTATGCCGGTTGGTATCTAACTTTGTTGTAAGATGTACAGGATAATTTAGTTGATTAAAAACAAAAGACAAAATAATCTTTGATCGCTAGTTTCTCTTTGAAGAATATCGATAAATGAAGATCAAGACCTGCTATGGAAAAACAATACCAAGTACGATAACAGGTACAAATACATGTATTAGTCATTAACTTATCTAATGGAAATTTTTACAAACCATCGGTAAACTTTATTATAATTCTAGTACCATTGGCGTGCGGTTTTCACATGGAGATTATAAAAAGTACATTCGGTTCACGTTTGGTCTTTAAATTTGTGAAGGTCCAGTTCGAGGTGAACGTGCGTGTTTTCGAAAGGTCGCCGGTGTTTACAAATGTTAAATGTTGGGATACTTTCTTTGATTATTTATTAACCCATTAGTACAACATGTGCAATCTTTTTTTTAAAATAATCTTTTACAGTTACGTTATAGGGATTTGTCAAACAGTGGCGTGTTGTAGGGGTAGCTATGGGACCATAACGATGATACACATATATATGTTTAAATAATCTGTATGTAGAATTCTAAGATAATAGTAAACTTAGAACTTATAACAATAGTAAGTACAAAAATTTGTAGCAATTTATTGTCTATTAAAAATAATATTTGAAAAATAATTATTTTCTTATACACATTTACTATTTGCTATGATGGAAGTTTACTTGAAAGGAATTGAAACATTTTTTAAGTTTATTTTTGTCAAGCAAAGACAACAACTGAATAAAATAAATGAGAAAATAAAGTCTCAAAACATATTGACCGGATTCTGTCTATATGTAGGTCAAAGGACACAAATCCTTACTCCAAACAAAAGAAAATTGTCTTCACACTCATTTTCTTATCAATCCTACGCAGTGCAATACGTTTCAGTATTGGAATTTATGAAGGGCAAAAAACCGAGCGGATTTTCAACAAATATATTCGTTATGCATGGACTTTCAATCCATCCCTTAATCCCATAATCAAAATACGAAGTTTAATTGGAAAATCTAATCTATTTTTCCAATAATAATTATTGTCCTGAAGTATTAAATTAATAGACATTGATAGGTAAAATGTTTAGATGACTTAAAGTGAGTTTTATAATTCTTACCTGGTCTATTAAAAATAAAACAAGTATTTTCATCGTCCTTCTTTTCTTGCGCGGTGTATTCATCGAAGTTCAGTAAAATTTCGTATGACTTTTCACTTTCACTGACATTATCTTCTTGTTTGCTATTTGTATAGGGCGATTGATCCCGAATATCGGACAACAGGACCATATCTAGTTCAACTTCTGCACTAGGTATTCTTTAATTAATAATAACGTCTAACTGCGTTAGTTAACATTTTAATTCTGAAGTTAATAGCTATTTACCTACAACTAGGTACATATGTATTGTTTTATGTTACAAAAGTGCAACAATGAGAATTTATCAACAAATGCTTATTATCGCAAATACGTCTACAGTTTCAGTGTAATACAAAATGAAATATGATTTGGCAATGTCAGTAACATTTATTTAACTTTAATATTAATAAAAGAACTGGTAATTTTCCATTTACATCAAAAATAGTTTAACAATATATCTGAATATGTCATCAATTTAGCAAAGAACTTGTAAATAGTGCGAATACAGTTAAATTGTAATTGATACCGACCAGTTTTTCTTTACCAAAAATGGTGGGCTTTGGTTTTCTTAGTATCAACAAGAGTATAACAATCCAATTATCTAAATTGAAACCGAAACGTAGACAAAACACGTTATTAAAATTTGAATGAAGATGTCATCTAAAGAAACTCAATCATTATGCAAATGAAGACGATGGCATTCCCTCATTAAAGTGGTATTTTCATGAGACAGGCTTTAGAACCACCTGAGACAACGTTCAGTGACGTCGTTCGCAAATTCTAAAATATTTTAGAAGTTGAGAATTAACGCAGAAAAGTATTAATATTTTAGGATTTAGCAGACATTTATTAAATGCCGAGTTTTGATTTTCCTAGCGTTCCTAATACGTATGCATAGGCAGTAACTCATACCCAAAATTTTGCTAGGCAATGGTAGTAGGTTCTAATTTACAATTAATACTTGTCAAACAGCGTAAAAAACTTCGTTTCTACCAGGTGTTCTTAATATATTAACCATCATTATCATCATCATAAAGTCGTTAGTCCTAAAACTGGTTGGACACACCTCCACTTTTTCCGGTTCTGAGCTAATCTTCGCTTTTCCCTAAAACTAGATCGTTACATATCCTTAACCTTTTGTGAACAATAATCTAATCTTCTGTCTACCTCTTCTCCTCTTACCTCCTGTATCTGCTTCCAATACTTTCTACCATGAAGGGCTTACACCTGAGAACATGTCTTACCAACCTATTTCGCCTATTCCTTATTGACTTACATAGTGACTTCTGTCTCCTATTCTTTCTACTACCTCCTCATTTCTAACCTTCTCTATCCACGGTATCCTCATCATTCGCTCTTTCCCATCCCTTTGATAATATTTTATCATATGCCTCCCTGTATTTCGCCGCCTCTGTCCCATTCTTCAGTCTTCTATATTATCAGTACTGCCTTGCGCAAGAAATAACGTTATACAATAATTTAAATCCAGTTACCACCCTTGGCTTCCGAACGTTCGGTGTGTTTTTACGAAAGTTTGTTTAAATTCCCGTCGACTTCACGATGACGTATAGAAACAATAAAAGTTCTATAATATGCCCAAAATTAACTAATCAATAATAATTAATAACGTTATTAAATTGAGTACGTGTTGTCAGAAATGGCGGAGAAACTCCTGGAATACCAGGGGTACCTTGGATGGCTTCACACATTTCGGGATAATCAAAAGGAAAAGTGGGTGGCATGGAAAGAACAACATCCTGATGGAATAAAAGGAGTGTTCAAAGAATTAGCAGCCAGTTTTTCGACACAATCTGATAGTTCCGTTAGTTCTGAAGATTTCTCTCATGTGTATAGGTACCTGTATATATTAATCTTCATTTATGTATATTATGGCTAAAATCCAAACTAATGGTGTGTATATATGAAAAATGTGCACATGTAGAGTCCCAGTTTGCTACAGTTTATCTAACCAAATGTGTTTTAATTAGGCATAGATAGGGACCTAAATACTCATCAAGGTTTTTCCAAATTTTAATATAGTTTTGTTCCTTTTGAAAGAAAACAATGCTGGTACAATACGTTTTATGCATGAATTTCTTTATTTTCTTTACTCGTTTTAAGGAAAAAATCCCGAGCAGAATTGGTCAGAATTTCAGCAGCCGTCATGGGCATAGAATTTTCATACGCTGCCGAAACGGCTTTTGTATCACCAACACTTCTCAAAATTGGCGTGAAACATGAGCACATGACTCTTGTTTGGGCCTTATCACCTTTAATAGGATTCTTCCTGACACCGATCCTAGGGTCACTGAGCGACAGGTGTCAAATGCGACTGGGACGACGGAGACCCTTCATTTTAGCAATGTCTCTAGGAGTTCTTCTAGGTAATAGTTTTTATCTTTTACCTGACCCTGCCTTTACCACTAAATTATGTGAGTGTCTTTTAAGGCTTAATTTTGGTTCCAAATGGAGAAAACATGGGTTACGCTTTTGGCGACAAGGAATTTTCTTCAAACTTTACATTAAGTTCTTCAGCTAAAGTAGCAGTATTAGTTGGTGGGTCGTCTCAAAATTCAACCAATATAATTATTCAAAATCCTTATCACCCTTGGGGAGTTTTCTTCACTGTTTTGGGAACAGTTCTTTTGGATTTTGACGCGGATGCATGTCAAAGTCCAGCTCGGGCATATCTCTTGGATGTGATAGTGCTCGGTAAGATAACACGACATATTTTGAGGCACTCTGGATTTTTGTAGGGTTAATTCAATGCATGAATCAAAAAATTAATTCACTAATACATCATATACTCATTGATATCTTAAAAACTATGTTACAATGACCTCATAGCTACGCTACTTTCGCTTGATTGAAACTCAAAGTCTATTGTACAATAAAATGTAAATTGTATCCGAACATGAAGTCTTTTGCTTATAATATCTGCAAAACCGTTCCGCCAGAAAATCGATTTAATGGTTCTAGATGAGTCGCGATTGATAACACGTTAAATTAATTAACTGAAACCCACCGGCGGCCATTGACAGAGAAGCAAGGCGTTAATTTGAAAGTAAAATTATTTTTGTAGTGGTTTTTACGTATGCACACCTACGAGATTTACCGTATCTTTTTTGTTACTATCCTTAACATCATTCTTGCTTAATTGGCGAACTGTTTCAGATGACCATGCCAGAGGATTAAGCACGTTTACTGTGATGGCCGGTCTTGGAGGGTTCATGGGGTATGCTTTAGGTGGTATTAACTGGGATTCCACTGCTCTTGGTACATATATCACATAAATATTTGTTTAGACAGATTTTGTTTTCCCTACATCACAATGGGTAATAGATTAGTAAAAGTAGACATAGGAATAAGGACAATTGGACTATAAAAATCTACTTCAAAAGATTTTAGTTTTACATCAACAAAATTATTTATAACGCCGTTTTGGATCTGATCTCGCACACACAAGGCTTATTTATCATCATCTTTGACATGCATGCTTAAGCTAAATTTTCCGCTATGACATTAACGTTCTGTTATGGATGTTTATTATAAAAGCACATTCTTTTTACACAAACAAATTTCATTACAATTAGTGGTAAAGGTCTAGATGATGGCCCCCACCCCCGAAGTGGTGGTGGTGGGGGATCGAAAGAGGAGGTCTCCCCCGCCACTGTACCATAAAAAGTTCGTGGCGGTCTCACCCCCATAAAAAATTATGGGGGTTCAAAGTTAATAAATATGCCAATTTTTATACATTTCTAGGCATGTAAATATTTTTATGGTCATTCTTAAACAATATTCAAAGGTAAAACTAATGGAAAAATACAGAAAGATATTGAGAAAGTTATATAAAACATTATTTAAATATCTTTATCAATAGGGTAGGTTAGGTTAGGTTGTCGGATTTTGTTCAAGTGACCACCCGCTTTCGATCCTCCACCCGCTTGAAAATAATTATTTTATTGAATTTTATTTGAATTATAGTGTATTAAAATTGTCAAAATGATCAATTCCAACCCCCATAACTTTTTATGGGGGTGAGACCGCCACGAACTTTTTATGGTACAGTGGTGGGGGAGACCTCCTCTTTCGATCCCCCCAGAGGGGCCATCATCTAGACATTTACCTAATTAGTAGTTATTTTAAGGAGCTGGACCCATTATGCTAGTTATGCTAGGATCACAATATAAATTTTTGTTTTTTTACTGTGAATGGACACATTACGTTGTGGTTAATTTTTCCTGTCGCTATAAACCTATCATTAATTTCCTCTTCGTATTTCTTCCGTAAAATATGTTTTAGGGGAGTATCTTGGAGGACACGTCAAAGCAGTATTCACCCTCATTACATTCCTCTTTATTATTTGTGTGACATGCACAATTACCAGTTTTAAAGAGATACCGCTGTTCGTATTGGAGAAAGGAGAAAAATTAGAGTTTGTGGATTTGTCCAAACCCAAATCGAAACATCCAAAGGAATCCGATAAATTTGACGTTACCGCAGAAGCAAATTATGGAACCACAGAAGAACTAGAAAACGTACTTAGAACTGTCATGCAGTATTAGGTATAGCTACCCATCAATATCAAACGCAAATGCGAACCTTTTGTAGAGTTCACCAGAGAATCCTGAAGACTGTGACGATGAAAAGGGTTATCAGAATATGCCAATGGAAAGAAGCGAAAGTTTTTCAACCCCTCCAGCTGAAGCGTCTTTACGAATTTATTTAAAAAGCATCATACAGATGCCGTCGTCCCTTAGAATCCTTTGTGTTACGAATTTGTTTTGTTGGATGGCTCACGTTTGTTACTCCCTTTATTTCACTGATTTTGTGGGAGAAGCTGTTTTTGGGGGAAATCCAACAGTAAGTACACAATCTAAATTCTTTTGCCATTAACATAATTTGCTATTCATATACATAAAATAACAGATATTTATCAACAAATTTTGTACTTTTTCGTCTTTGCAGAAACTACTTCGAATTTTATGATTTGCTTTGTACTTCACTTAACCATTTTTAACCAATGGTGCTCATGCAAGAGTCACTCTCAAATATTCTAAATAATTGTTAAAATAAGTTTATTTAATTTAATTTTTAGCATTAAGCAACAATAAATTGTTCAAAAGTCACAAATTTAATCACATCTTTTAAAGGCATTGAAGGGCACATTACTTCATGAACAATACGAGTCAGGAGTTAGATTTGGATGTTGGGGGATGTCCATGTACTCCCTGTCATGTGCATGTTACTCTCTCGTCATAGAAAAATTAATAAACATTTTGGGGTAATTTAAATAAAACGGAAGGAATTAGTGTGCATATCGGC
Organism: Agrilus planipennis; assembly: GCF_000699045.2. NCBI lineage: Eukaryota > Metazoa > Arthropoda > Insecta > Coleoptera > Buprestidae > Agrilus > Agrilus planipennis. The sequence continues at coordinate 215,577 of NW_020438942.1, read as the reverse complement.
TGAATGATTCCTTATCTTTCTTTTAGAGCAAAGAAGGTATACATTTGCGGTCTTCTAACTTATTCTACTGGAATGTGTCTGATGGCTCTCACCAAGCATAAAGTTGGAGTAATTTTGTTCAGTTGGACTGCCGGAGTTATGTACTCCACCCTCTTCACGATGCCTTACCTTTTGGTAGCACATTATCATGCAAAGGGAGTTGTGAGTTACAATGAGAAGATTGGGAAGACGCAAATATATTTTCGTTTTTTGATACCTACTTATAGGAATGAAAGGCTCTTGAAATATATTGCACCGTCCATATGTGATCACTGAGTCAGCATATTCTGTTTGCGAATACTTTGTTTTGTTTTGATATTTTCACTCAACTTATTTTTGTATTTTGTGGTAATAATAGTAACTTTTCCAATCGAATGGCAGCTACGGAGTGCACTAATCGCCACACGTGCAATTCACCTGTCTGTGTGCCAGCTGTTGTGAAGGTCATGAATAGGTAGGAGTGTTTAACGCGACTATCGAACTCACTGTCAATGTCCCAATCATTGATGGCTCGCTTACAGGAGTATTTTTTGTGCATACTTTTTACGAAATGCATTCCACACTGCCTCCAGATGTTACCTTCAAGTATCATGTATTCCAGAATACTGATCAGACGTTAGTCAGCATCTGGTGGTAATTTTCACATTATTTTCATCTTGTCTTGCTAAATGTCCAACAGCAAGACAGGACAAGACAAAATTGTAACCCCAGTTGTTGTTTTCCTTTTGTCGACGTACAGAAAATCGATAACAGAAAACCAAACATTTGTCTTCTACTTCTACTAATTCATGTATTTTTGATTTTGATCTTTGACATTTGAAGTGGAAATTTAAATAATTAACACCAAGTTTTCTATTTTGGGTAACAGATATCGCCATTTAGTCTGTGAGTTTGTTAGAACAATTTATTTAGTGTCAAATCCAGCTATCATGTAGGTATCTACCAAAAAACGAAAATAAGTTTGCAACACCCCACTACTCACTACTTTGGCTCAAATTCAGACTAGTTTTGGATAAACTCATCATTTTAATATGCCAAATGTTTTAGTTCGAAGTTACCTCAGAAGGCGAAGAAAAAACTGGCAATCAACTTCGCGGTTTAGGTACAGACATCGCTATTGTATCGAGCATGGTATTTTTAGCCCAATTTATTCTTTCCATGTGCATGGGTACAATCGTCAGCGTGTCGGGTACCACAACGGCAGTGGTGGCTGTCGCTAGCGCCCTTGCATTTTTTGGAGCCATTTCCGCCACACAAGTTATGTATTTAGACTTGTAAACTGAACAAGTATTAAAAGCTGTTAAATAATTGTTAAGAACAATTGATTTACGAGTTAAGAGTGAGTGGATTGTACGATAAAATACCTAAGTACTTGATTTTCTTTGTGTCCTATATGTCAACAGTGTTTATTTTCAAAAGAATAAACAAACTAATACAGCCACCTTTCTAATAAAAAAACTAATCGATAAGCATCTAAAAGGAACACGGAAGAAAAGCTCTGTTGGGTTCAAAACTAATTGAGCTTTGACTAGATTTTCTAATAGTCCTTTCCTAGACCTTTTAGTGAGAGTGAAGACAGACACGTGATTCACCATTCATCGAATGTGACCATTATCAACTTGAGAATGTTGATAATACTCACATTGAAAGATTATAAAATTCCAATATAAAAATACTTTTTTACAATAAGAAACAGTTGAAGAAATTCTGTGACCTGGTAGATAAGTGCGTTTTGTAGCTAATTCTACTGTCACCTTTCGTAGCTCAGTAGTCAGAGCGGTGGTATATAAAGGCAAAGGTCCCGGGTTCGAATCCCGGCGAGAGTATGACAACAGCAACAATTTTTCGTGCAAACTTCTTCAAAAAAAAAAAGAAAATGACGAACAGTTTGACAATTGTACCAATGTTGACGTAGTTTTTTGTTTTCACGATCCTTTTTCGGGTTCATAGCACTACATTATGTTTCCAATAGTGGGATTACATTTTAAAACTCATTTTAAACTGATAACAAAGTTTATGTTAAACATCTAAAAGATGTGCTTCTAAGATTGTATGCAATAAGTAGATACAAGTAAGAATAACATGTGAAAAAGTTACATCATAAAAATATTATATCCGGACGTGTATTAATTAATAAATTAACAATGTCACTGTTAATAACATGACATATGTTTATAGACAATTAACGAAACATTCGAGAATTTTCGGTCTAATTACAACAACACCAACACTACAAATTCCATCTAAGTAAATTAAATTTTATTCTAGCTATAAATAAACAAATTTTTAATGCCAAAATTGTTTTATAACGTTCTTGGCACAACATCGTTAAGGCTCCAAACAAATCATAGGAGCAGTGGGTATAATCGGTAAAGGCAAGTTAATGCTGGTTTCAACTACCGGTCTAAACACAACAAAACACTTAAGGTAGATACAGCAGAAATCTTTTGTAAACATTGCTCGTATTTCAAAACGTTGTTAATTACATGTATACTGATCATCAGTTACTGTTAATAACTTCTAGCAACAAACGCAAAATTCATGGAAATACATGGGTGCATACAGGGCACTCAAAATATAATTTAGAACCAACCATAAAACTAAACATTCGTTTCATTGCTGCAGATTTCATTGTAATTCATTTGCAAAGATCAATCGTGCTAAAGTAGCATGCAAGTTTCGTAATGAAGAAGGAAGACACAGATATAAAACAGCACACAAAACAATTTCTTACAGGTTACTTCGAAAACAGGAATAATCCTCACTGACCATTGTATGATTTCCGTGGGATAGTTTCATGGTGGTCGAACGAAGCTACCAAATCGCATTCTGCCCAAGACACACAGGATTTTGAAGTGATTTTTGCCATGAATGAGGAGCTGCATTACAGCACTACCAAAAGACTACTGAATTTCAACAGTTGCCAAATTTGAAGTCAGTCAGTAGCACGGCCAGATAAAAACACATTATTTAAACGCTTTCTCGTCTAAATACATACAAATACGAAGTTGGCCTTGTTACAAAAAAGCACTAATGAATGAACGGATTTTTCATTAAATTTCTAAGGTCAAGCACAAGCAAAAAGTGAACAAAATGGATAAGGAAACTGAAATGAAATTTACAGTATCTACCTGCCCTATCATGAGTAGGTAATAAATGTTTTTTTCAAAAAAGGAAATTCGAGACTGTGTACCTACAAAGGTACTTGTATTGTACCTATAGATCAAGTTTTCTAAGCCTTAACCGTCATATATCGTATTTTATTTTGTCATTTTGGACGCAAAACATTTTCAAAATTTCAGTAAAATGACCTTAAGTAAGTTGCAAAAAATCTTAAATTTAATACAAAATCAGGGACGTGCGTTCTTTCGCTCGGTAAGCTCACACATTCGGTACAAACGGAATACAAGTGTTACCCCATTTCGACAAATCTCTTCATCCTCCAACAACCACGATACCGAGGATGACGATGAATTTGAACCGGTGCCTGTGTATGATTCCGAACAGGCGAGAAGGAAGCTTCGTGCGATCCTCGAGGACAGCATGAAACCGCAGAAAAACAGATCTCCAGTCTATATACTGCAATCGTGCAAAACGAAAGCTGATAGATTAGCGAACCTGAATATTTTTGACCATTACAAAAGGATCTACGAACAACAGAATATAAGAACGTTTCCCCATCTACAACCCAACAAGATGTTACCATACGGAAGTCGCCATTCTATAGTCGTACCTTCTCACGGGACCAAGGTGTTCAAGAGTTACACGAAGAAGATTAAAAACAGCGTGCATAAACCTAGAGAAAAAACCCAATAAAATTATCAGAATTTGTAATAAAAAAAAATGTAAAATCGACCTGATACACTGTGCTTTTCTACATTTGTTACGCCAGCATGAGTTCAAGTTTTGTAGGTAGTGCAACATCAGTATTATTAAAAATAAATGAGTTATATGGCCTTTATTGTATTCGTGGAAGAGCGTAAATCTTCAAAAGGCACCCAGGCGTCCGTACGACCAGCCGGTGTCCTCGGACCTATCCACTAAAACCTCTCTACCTCAGGCCGTTATAGGAACTATTATTGTGTTGTATTAACTGTATTTGTAGTTGGTGATGGTGTCTGTGTGTGTATCTGTATGTGTATTATTTGAATTGATTGGGTAGATTTTAGTAGTCAAGGATTTCGTCAGGGAGATTGTCAATAATTTGGCACAAGGCAAGGGGACTTCGTTTTTGGATTTGCCTGTTATTCTTCTTGGGATAGAGTTTATGTTACGATGGGGTTGTTGTTGTTGATGACTCGTTTGGTGAATTTGATTTGTAGGTTAGGAATATCGGTTCGATTTTGATATTGCCATATAGAGTGTTAGAAGGAAATTTTACTGATCACCAAAGCTACTTTTATACATCTATCACTAAATGCAGTATTATTTACGAAACTGTTTGTGATGAAAGATGCTCCACGACGTAAATATTATCTGAACTTCATTGGTTCCTTAACCCATATACTACAAAACAATACTTTGTAACAAAAACTCAATATGAAATTTGGGTCTAAATCACTGCATCTCCCCGTATGTTTTAGAAAGGGTCCTTTTGATTTTTAAACTAAACGTCTGCTGAATTCCATTAAGGTCACTGAATTCTTCAATTTACAGGCTCATTTAAAGGTTTTAATTGAAAAAAAAAACTCATTCGCATTAAAAGTCGCTCATTCATAGGAAAAACCTTGTGCAAAAATATTTTATTTCATCTAATAAAAACGAAACTATTTACATACAATACATTGACTGTACTATTTCGAATTACAACATCAGTGAATAATGGTTCAAGTTCTCAAATTATTAAGTGATTTGTCCAAAACGTCTTTTTTGATTTTTGGATAGTTTGGATCAAGTGAGAGTACAGTTTGGGATGTTTCTATGGCATCTGCGTATTTCTTACACTTCATGAAGCAAAAAGCAAGTTTGTATCCAACTGCGGGATTTGATTTTCCGCCCAATTTCCAAGCATTTCCATAATAATTGGCAGCCTCCTTATAACTCTGTTCCTTCTCACTGATCAGGCCCAAATTCTCGTAAGCCTTTACACATGATTTGTTGTATTTCAAAACCTTTTTTAATAAATCTGAAGCTAAATCGTATTTCGACGATTGCATATGATAATCGGCGTGAAGGATCCAACATCTTTCCAGATACTCCGCTTCCTCGTACGTCCAGTTATGTTTGAATAACCTTTTGAGTTGTGTTTTGGCCCTTTGGGATTGTTTTAGAAGAGTGTAGGCAGAGGCTAAGCCCAAAACCACCCCAACATGCTCTTTGAGAGCATCTTCCGACGCCATTGTCACAAAATTCTCTAGAGCTGCCTCTATTTGAGTCCTTTCCTTATAAGCCAAAAGATGAAAATTGGAAAGTAACCTGAATTTCAGTTTGTACTCTGGTTCTCTTATGGTTTGCTGCTTCAGTTCCTTTAGAAGTCTCTCCGCTAAAATGGAAAAATAAAAATACTTCTGCATAAGCAAAAGGTACACAAAAATTTACCAGTTTTCAAAGCCATGGTTCTTGAATCTTTATACTCCAGGTCGTCCATATTTAAATTATCTGCAAGTATTTCGTCTCCCGTACTTAAGCATATTTCTATCATATTTACGAGGGCGTTTTTGCTCCATTCAGTATCCTGGCGGGCATTGTTAAAGCTCTTGAGTGCAACATTCGGATTTCCCAAGTACCAATGATACAGACCCGAACAGTAACAAAATCCTTTAATAATAAAAGAAAACCGGTAAATTTGAATACTTCTTAAAATAACTTCTATTGAATATATTCACTAGATGACAGACTAAAGTAAACAAGGGGAAGACAGATGTCTACTAACGTCTTTTAGCCAGTGGTATAAGGTCTGGGGAAATTTCCCTAAACCTAAAGAATTTAGATCTAGCTTAGGGAAAAAGGGATTTCAACTTAAGATAGCCTAATTTGGTTTATTTAATAAACTCCAATTTCTGATTCAATTGGTTTTTTCATCAGTTTAAGTAAATTTTTCTCTTGCCTGTATTTTTGCTAGGAAATTCTAAAGCCTGTTCTGATTTTTCGAGATACTGTGATGCTTGTTCAGTGATTCCTAATCGCCTAAGCGTTTCAATTAGTCGTTCCAATGCTTTCCAGTTTGTCGGATTCTTGCTGACTAAATTGGAAAAGTTAGCCATGGCTGTTTCAAAATCCACCTTAAATAGAGCAACAACATTAGAAAATTTATTACGTACCTACAAATTGATTTTTAATCAATTTTAGGTGCTCACTTTGTGGAAAGCGATATCTGCTAATAGTATTAGAGCAGTTTCATTGTCTGGTTCCAATTTCAGAAGAGCGTTGCAGATCTCATTACATCTTTCCATTTCGTTAATCTTAAACAGGGATAAACGGTTCTTGTAAAAGGTAATTCTTAATGAAGAAGTTAATACAGTTGTTAGTCTTTACATTTTTAATCTTTTCTAATTATACCTGAACGTAAGTTTTAGCCAGAATCGTCAACACATCCTTGTTATTCTGCTTCAGGGTGAGCGCATCCTTTTGATACATAATTGCTTGATTGTACTCGCACTGCGAGAGGTAAAGGTTAGCTATTTTCAGGTCCAGTTCTATTGCCAAATTTATTTCTTCTTCGGGAACATCTGCAACAGAGATATGGATAATAACGTCAAGGTTATTCTAGTAGCTACATTTATGGAAACTTACCCGTCTGTTCAAAAGCCAACTTCCTCCTGATCTTCGCTTGATTGGCAACTGCACCTTTCAGAGTTTCCAATGCTCCATCGATATTATTCTTCTGTATCTGGATTTCTGCTAGTAAATTTGAAAGCTTCGTTTTGTACTTTAGGGCGTCTATATTGTCGTCATTTTTGCTTTCTTCCCTCGACATTTCCGATGTGAGGAACTCTTCAGCCGTGTCCATATCATTGATCTGTATAAATAATTCTGCTAGTTCGATTTTCAATGCTTTGTTGTCGGTAGATTTTATGGCACTTTTGTAAAACTCGCAAGCTTTCTTGTATCGATGCGTCAATACGAGAGCCTTTCCCATTCGCGATGTCAAATTGGGATCGTTAGGACTCACCTTTAAGGCTTTTTCGTAAGCCTTAATTGCTTCTTCAGGCTCTATAAAGTATACAAACGACAATATAATCCAATTCAACATTCACGCATGCAATAGGCAAATTAATACATAAAAAAGTGTTTCATACCTAATATGTTTAAATAAGCATCCCCCAGTAGAACATAACCTTCTGCAGATCTGCTATTATGTACCACTTCCTTGTAGCAGTTTAAATAAGCGTTCTTGTCTCGTCTTTTATCCAACATAATGGATGCCAGTTTAATTTTTGCTTGAACATAACATGGGTCGTCGGGTGCGATTTTTTCCAACATGTTAATGGCAGTCCTTGTCTCCCCGTTCATCAAGGCAAAATCGGCACTCATCAGAAATACACTGGATTCATCGGGAGTTTCCTTGAACTCTTCCACAGCTTCTTGCAACAGATCGGCAGCTTTGTTGAACTGATTGGTCTTCAGGTAAACTTGCACCAACTCTTTGTATACGGTCACCCTCTTCAGTAGCGTTGGCATTGAATCAGATAAAGATTTATTTTTGGAATTGAAGAGTTTCAGAGCTGTCTTTAAATGTTTAATTGCTTCGTCGTACTTTTCGTGTTTGGTTGATACGTTTCCCATAAGAAAATGGTACAGCGCACTGTCTCGTATTGTAAAGTCGTTACTTAGACCCATTTCCAAATTGTGCATAGCAGATTCGTGGCATCCTTGTTTGATCTGGGTTTGTGCAAGCAAAAGGTAGGTATTGCTGGAGGTATTCTTTAAATCGTTTATTATCCGATTTAAAATATTCTGAGTTTCGGTCAGTTTTCCAGCCATGTAATTCAATTTGGCGAGTAAAAATGTCGCGGAAAAGAATCCCGGACAGGCTTTTACTGCACCTTTAATTATTTCAATAAGAAATAATATGTCGGGATCGGCAGCTATTTTATGTTCATCTTCCGACGTGTTTTGAAGAGTGTTTAACATTTCGTTAACGAGAACCAATAGAAAATCTGGATCTAGGACACGAAGGTATCTTGTAGAGAAGGAATAATTCTCGACCTTCTTTACTTGTCCTTCGAGAGCTTTTCTAAGTAAATTCTTGGATTCGGCAGAACTACTTGCTATTTTTGAAGCCAAGTACTGAAGTAATGTTGACTCAGTCTCCTGGATCTCTAGAAGAAACTCTATTTGACTCACCAATTGATTCGTTTTTCCGTTTAAATTTAACTCACACAAAGTCATCTCCGTCAATGCAGAAACAGAGGATTCGTTTATTTTGACAGCGAGCTTATAGTATCTAATCGCGTCCTGGAGTTTTCCTTGAAGATAACACTGATAACCTAATTCCGCCAAATATTCGTGTTTATTGGGGGAGATCTGAACGGCCATTTCGATTAGCCTAAATGATCTTGTCAGTATGATGATACTCCTATCGCAGATTCGCGAATACAATTTTGCGCAATCGTTTAAAAATGCGGAATTTTTCGGTTCCAACTTCTCCACATAATTCATCATTTCGTCGATGCAACTTGCAGCTTCGTTATAGTTGGAATCCACGCAAATCAGCTTTACAATATGGAGATTCATGGACTCCAAGTGCGGTTTCTCAGTATCCTGCAGGCGTCTGTACACTTCAGCAAACTGTTCCCAATTTTGAGACACGAAGAAGACCTCCAACTTCTGCACCAGGTGGAAATCGGCATCAAAATACTGGGATGAGCCCTTATTGAGGAGACTTAGGGCTTCTTCGTACTTTCCGGTATTACAAAAGCACTTCGACAATCCAATGATCGCGTCCATGCCACCTTCCTTCTCAAGGGCCATCTCAAAGGAGTCCCTCGGCTTGTAAGAAATTTTAAAATCGATTTCTGACAATCGCAACTCGATCCATCCTTTAAGCACCAAGTTGTAGTATGTCGGATTGAGTTTGATCGATTTTGTGACATACTCATAAGCCGTTTGGTAGTTTTCGAACAGGAAAGAAACGTACGCGGATTCCATCAAATCTTCAGAATTCGCTGTTAATTTACAGTCCTCTATCTGTGAGTAAAGATGAGGAAAAATACTGGCATCTTTCAATTCACCGACCTCGTAAATGTAAACTAAGGCTAAAAGTGAAGCTAACCGAAAATCGTCCTCCAATTGAAGAGTTTGTAACTTGGGAACGCTTTCGTGGAAACGATTGCACAGCAAAAGGGCAACGGCCCTATAGAAGTTAAAAGAGAGGTTCCCTTTGAATTTATTTACACCTTCTTCGCATGCTTGCAACATTGAATGATATAGTTTTTCGCGCGAATAATAGTACACTTTGCCCTTTAACAAAATTTCATCCATCTTAAATGACAACAACGGAACGAATTAATAAAACTAATTGCTTTCGACGTAATACTCTTTATACTTGTCCTTGTTCTTCTCGTAAACATTCTTCAAGAAATCACAGCTAATTGACATTTTCTTATTTCTGCTTGCAATGTAGTCGAATGTTTTCTGTAACACACAATAGTTTAAATACAGTATTAACTTATACATAATCACCCTGAATTCAACATTAAATGAAGAAAGCTCTGAACTTTTTTCAGGTAAATATTCTTGGACTTCTTAAAATTTTACCTCAAAGAAGTTGGGTGTGTTCACGTCATTTAAATATTTTAACTTCACAAATTGAAGAAGTGTTATCAGATTAATATTCAATACTCATACAGAGTAGGTAAGTCATTTATCTTGAGGCAATAAAATATCTTATTTGGATATCATAATTTTGGGAAAGAACGTTTAAAAGGTTAATTTGCTGTGACCTTGAGTATAGTGTCGACCTTGACATTCAAGGTACATTAAAATGACTCACCCTGTATGTATATCGCCTACATTTACAGTTCTCTACAAATAAAAAAGGGAAGAAAGCTGACCCAGAACCACATAAGTTTATTTTTTTAATAAATAAAAAGGAATTTTCATAGAAAAGCACACCAGAACCGCATATGAACTTTCAGAAGAGTTTTTAAAGAATAAAAAGCAACTAATGAATGAATCTTTATGGTATTGCTTTTAATTTATTTAAAGTAGTCTAAAAGACCTCACTTGATTTACTAAATTTCATGAATATGATAAACTTTTATTACATTCAGAGAATTGTTAGCTTTAAAGATTTATAAATTAACTGATGAGATATAAAAATGCAAAGTATTTAATATTATACAGCAGAAAGTTCCTTGAAATTTTATGAAACGATTTTAAATAATGTGGTATTTTAGACTGTTCAATTTCCAACATATTTTTGTTATTTGAATATGAATCTATAAGAACATTTTTTTGATATTCCTACCTCTGCCAAAATTTTTCCAATCCCTTTACCTTTATAATCATCAGGTACAAAAGTATAATGGAGTTCATAAACGTTATCACTTAACCTGTATTCTACGAAAGCCTTTTTCGAATTTAACGGAATATAAAATATATGTTCTTGTTGATTTTCCGTTAAATTATAAGTAGTTTTTAATGCTCTACGTGCAATTTCTACAAGCGGTCGGACAGACAGATATGAAGCCATGTTAGACAACTAAGAGGCACTAAAATACAAAAAGAAACGCTGAAATAAGAGCTAAAAACAATTAATATTTTTTTAAATATTCAAAAATATCCTTACTGTATTAACAGAAAAAAAAAACAGAAAACGTCAGCTTAACGTTCGACTTTCTGTTTGCGTTCGTGGAATTCGGTCTGTCGCCTAGTAACATTCACAAGACTCAAGCAGATGTGTTGTCGACGAATCCGAATCTTGTCGAACTATTCTTTGAATAAAAAGTAAATTACTAGTTTCAGAACCAGGCTCATATCTGAAATGCTGATATGTTCATATTTGAAAACACTACACATTTTTCCTAAAGTCAGTAATTTTCTTCAAATCTTTCGAAATTCGTTTAAGAATAGCTTTAAAGATTCTTCTTGACTTATTGTCTTCACTGGGTCAATAACACAACACTTCGGCAAGATTCGGAATCGAGACTACCACATTCTCTTAGACTCTCATTCATTGTCGAAGTTGATTTTGATTGGTTGAGTTTGTAGTTCTAAAGGGGTAGATGCATTAGTCCCCAAATCTATTAAGTAATTAATTTCATTGTACATAGGTACCAGAAATAGTTGTTAAATACTGAAGTGATGAGGAAAACATATTTATTATACTATAGATTTTTATTTCTGTAAAATATGTTAAATACTGCTATCAACTTATTCCAACGTAAATTCAACTTCAATTCTTTTGCATGCCTCATGTTTCCTTTCTACTTAAATTTTATTGTTTGCCTTACCTGGAAATTCATCTTCACATAATTACCTATACCCGCAGGCATCCTTGATTTACCGATAACTCGTTTTCCCTCGATACATTGTCTAAATTTCTATGAACTCATGTCTTCACTGTGCACAGTATTTTTCAATTTAAAATATTATTTCTATTCAGTAGCAATTCTACCTTGTAAATACTCCGATTTGAAATCAGTGGCATGCCTTCAGGTTAAGTCTGATTCAATTCCAGGCCTATCTGCCCTAGTCCAAATTCTTCCGTGGATCTCTTGTTTGGGCAATAATGATATACCACAGATGATTACTTTATTCATTACTCTTCTATCCGTTTCATCTTTCTCACTCCAACCACCACTTCTTGATGAGCTCCTTCCACACTATCTCCCAGATTTGCACCATAGTGTAAATCAGACTACCCGCCCACCAGCGTTACCTAGGGAGAGTGAAACACCAAAAAGTCTCTGTAAAAGTTTTCCATCTTCTTCTGTATAAAAACTGTACTATTACTATCCATTTACGTAAATAAAAATTTAATTGACTTCTCCATATCTTCATCATTTTATTAAAAAAAAAGAGAAACAGTAGACGTATGTATAAATATACCAAAACATAAACTACATTTTACAAACTATATCTTTACAATCACAATCGACTACCTGCAGTAGAATTATTTATAAGTACATCTGAATTATAAGATTTCGATTTTGTACAAAATAAAATATTATTCATTCTTCTTCCACGAGTAAAATGGTTGTACTATCGTATATTATTTTCTATCCACGACACAACGGTTTCCATATTAGTATCAGCCCATGCGATTCGAGTTTTGATTCTTTCTACTACATTCAACATGACGGGTGATATTTTTCCCAACTTGGTTTCATGCTCCTTGTACAACATCGTTAACTGCAACAACACAAAAAAATTTTAGTGTTCTATTCTAAATTTTTCCCGTTCTTCATCCGATGACTTGGAAGAGAAACTGAATAGAAACTCACATCTTCCAAATCCGACTTGGTCGATAGTTTTCCGAAAAATTCGTTTATAATACTGATAAGAATCGTATAATCTTCATCCGCAAACGTGTCATGGATCTTCTGCCAATTTTCCCGCACAAACTGAACACCAACGTCGATTCCTACGGGATGGGTTATGGATTTCCAGACGTACGGGATATCCTGCAGTGCTACACTTCCATTTATGGATTTGAATAAGTATCTGTAAGAATTAAGCACAACAGACATCAAAAAAGAAATACTTTTTATAATTTATTGTAACCTTTTAATTATCCATGGATCTCTCGAACACCCTAGGCTGAGATACATTATTTTTAGATCTGCAGGTGTTGTTCTATAAGATAAAGTTCTGTTCCAAACGAATTCCCATTCGCTTTCTCCGCCCATTTTTATGGCGTTACACATCACAACTTTTCGGAATGTATATGGTATTCTACAATAAATGCGTTTCCTAAAAACGTACTTTATGCAAGAAGGGAATCATTTTTTACGGATTATCTTTATCCGGGTCGGACGTTTGAGTCCATTCATCAAATTTATTTTCGGCCCACTTCAAGCATGGTTGATGACGTGCAAAACATGCAGCTTCAATTATACGTTTCCTTAGCTTTTTTGTATTGAGTGACTCATTTGTTTTTTCATTAAATCCCATTTCTTTAAATGATACCTTTATTAATTTCCTGACGTATGCCTAAAATGAGATATAAAACTTAATCATTACAAAAGTGATAACTCATTCTACTTGGATTGTCTAAATTTTAGTTTGGACGACCTTCTGATCATGATGATGATGATGAAAGATTCGATGAGCATATAATTATTTGATTAAAAACATCTTTTTTCGATATCACTATATAGTATAAAACAAATTCGCTTTCCCGCTGTCTGTCCCTATGTATGCTGAAATCTTTAAAACTACGCAACGGATTTTGATGCGGTTTTGTTTAAAAGATAGAGTGATTCAAGAGGAAGGTTTATATGTATAATACATGCATAATATAGTAGGGAAGCACTGATAATTTTAGAGGTTTCTAATGTGATGTCGTAAATAAACACATTTTTTGCGCTTACATTGCAAACGCTGGCTGAACCCTACGAGATAGATCAAAATAATGTACTACAATATTGTACATCTTAAAAGGGTCTACAAAAAAGTCCGCGATGGTATATGTCTATCTCTTAGGGATAACCCACAATAACCATTTTTATCCTTTACTTTTTATGAGAAATAATGACTTATTTACGAAGCGATTGTAGGCAATACAGCATTAATTCTTATCCAATTAAGTACCTTAAATACATTGTGCATTTAATATAGATCAATATGGCCCTTTACAGCATGTAATTTAAATGAATATTTTCGAAGATATTACAGATTTAAAATGCAGGGACATAGCGGTTGCGGCGGTACCGGCCGGGAGGCCGGTTTGTATTGTCTAATGACAAAAAAACTGTGAATGTTGTATATAAAGACATGCTGTAGTATATTTAGTATGTTCAGGGGGTGTCTTTTGAATATTTCCCCTTCTCGATAATAATCTAAACAAAAGAAAAATATACATATTTAGTAACAGCATTGCACCCGTGCGAAGCTGGGGCGGGTCGCTAGTTTCCTATAAAGGTACCTGCAATTTTCCAAAATGCATAGATCTTCTTATGATATATTCTATATTATGAAAACTCCTCATGGCAGCTTCCCATGGAGCAAATTGTCTTTCATTCTTCTCCAAATATTTCGTAAAGTCTAAAGGTATTTCGTAACTTATGATGCCTTTGTAAGCCAATTCGAATGCGTCGGATAGCAATTGTGCGCGACAAGATGAAGGTATCTCCGATGGATCTGAGTTAATTTGATTCAAAAGTTTGTTCCAATTTTCATTATCATAATTCACTCTATAGAACCCTAAAAATTGCATATTTTATTCAAGAAGCAAAGGCACAAGACTGTTTATATGTTCACCAGCATCAGCATTAAAAAGTATCCACGAATCATTAGAATTAGAAAGTTCAATATCAACTTTCTTATCTTTTTCACCATTTAACCAAACTCTGCCAAGTGTTGAATTAGATTTTGTTATATAAGAGAGTGGAATTATCCAAACATTATCGCTGTCAGTGTTTCCTTCCACAAATCTCTGCTGATGTAATAAAATCTGACCAGACGTATTGATGGAGTTGATTGTTACTATTGGATAACCAGCTTGTCTAGTCCAACTATTCATGAAGGCTTTAACAGTGATGTTTTCCGGTAATATCTTCTGATCAGACACGATCTTATCTAAAGCATTCCAGTATTCTTCTTCACTTGTTGATTCAAAGGACCTAAATTTTCATTGTCTTATAAAATCATGATGTATATGATTAATCATAATAACAACCAGTGATAAGTAGATTAAATGTTCACTGTTCACACATCTTTAAAACTCAAGAAGGCGTCAACAATTAAACACAAAAAGACTCAGCATAATAATCCTTCTGGATCACAGCTCCAAGAATAATATAGAATTAGAAAATAAAATAATCCAGAATTTACCATTTCTTTATGAAATCCTGGGTTCCCTTTTTGAAAACGGATCCTGATAACGTGAAGTTTAGCATTCTCAGTAAAGCTGTTCCTTTATTCACTATACCACTATTATACATTTCTTTTAGTTGACCAATATTTTCAATACCATAGTACAATTTCTTAGTTGTTTTCAAACTATCAGCATATAAAATAGGTATGTTATCAATTACATATGTGTCCAAAAAACCAATCTCAGAATCTATCTAAAATTTAACACGTATAAAAATGGATACTCCATATCTATAACAAATTTATAACTCGGTCCATAACAGTATTTATATGTACTTACAGACTGTACAACACCAAAAGCCAAAAATTTTCCTATGCCTTCCCTTAACCAGAAGTCTGACCAATTGCTCATCGTGACCAATTTACCAAACCATTGATGCGACAGCGGTTCGGCCAAATTTCGTAAAATGTTCGACTTAATTTCCCAATTTTCTGATTTTGGATCCACCAGAAGTGCTTGATCTCTATAGAGTATTAAAGTGAAAATAAAATATTAACTATTCTCATAGCTTAAATAGTTTGCTATGATAAAGGAATACCTAAACGCCACCAAACCCCAACTTTCAACAGCATCTTCAACCAAATCGGGTACCACAACAAAATCTAATTTTGGTAAAGGGTATTTCATTCCAAAATAGTCTTCCAGATAGTTCAATGCTTTCACCGACATTTCAGCTGAATAGTTTGATTCGTGTAGTTTATCCACAGCCCATATTCGAAATTGTGGGGTTTCTCGAGAAACTTCTCTATTATCCAAATCACCTACCGAGAAAGCTAAGGAGTATGTTGTCATTTTTGGAGTTTTTACAAAATGATCCCAGACCCAGCCGTCTTCCGATCTATAAATTTAAGAATAAAGTAACAAATCGAAACATTTTCCTAGAAGCTCTCACTTATTCTCAGTTTCTTTTAAAGGCATGTTAGAAAGTGCAGTCATATTCTCTTTCCGGGCTATACTTATTTCAAAAGTAGTTTTCAGTGAAGGTTCATCAAAACACGGGAAAACGTTTCTGGCATATACAGGCATAAAATTGGTATTGATAATCCATCTATAAGGGAAAAGGACATTCTAGTCACACTTGGGCCTTTTTATTTCTATCAAATTACCTTTCCTTTCCTGACGAATCAATATAAGGCGCTTTATATAAACCAACTAAATGGTCGGAAATGTTTCCCGAAAATTTTATTTCAATGGTATAATTTACCTCAACTTCCAACAGTTGTCCAACAGTGATTACAAGTTTTGTGGAAACAGGGATGTTATCTATAAATTCTACTGGAACTTCAACGATATTACCTTTGGACAGCACGGGTGATGAAGAACTGGCATTCACTTGCTTTGATTTTTCAGTGGTCGATGAAGCAACAGTGGACGATTTTGGTGTTGTTGCACTTGAAGGCAAGGTGGTTGGAAGACCATTATCAGAAAGTGGAGAGGCTGTTGTTGCCTCTTTTGATGTAGATGTTGGAATGTCTTCGGTGGTTGAACTTGCCGTAAAATTAACCGATTCTTTCGTTATAACGCTAGTGGTGGAAACACCTTCTGTAGGTTTTTGGGTTGTTGAAGGAATAGCTGAAGTTGGAGCAGTACTACTATCGGAAATATTTTCTTGTTGTTGTTCTTGAGTAGTCATGTTACTTGGAGCTTCTTTTACTTGGGAAAGGGATTTTATTAGTATTTTTTTGGTATAGACTCTGACATCGGAATGTCCAATTTGAATGTTTCCGGCATTCATAACGATTGTTTTGGTTCTTTTAGTGCATCGAATCCCGATGATAACTTTTCCTACGAACGTAAAATTCTTTTCCGGTTCTTCCTCTTTTAAATACGGCTGAATTCGTAATTTATAAAACGTCGGATATACATGAGATGGTAGGCGTAGAGAGTCGGATGTCACGCTTTCAATCGACTTGTTGATAAGATTCTCAATGTCAGGTTTTTCTGACGACACCGCCTACAATTTTTTTTGGAAATTACGTATAAATATTCGAAATAGATGACGGTCTCACCTCATTTTCTTTACTGTTAGGTCCGTAATAATACATTAAGAGTGCGAGAACGATGAAACAAGCAATTGCCAAAAAGACCAATAGTAATGCCCTCTTGGTGGTAACAAAGCATCCACCTTGTCGTTCGTACTCATTATTTTCACCCTCTGCTGGCAAAAACTCACTCCTGCTGGTCGTCACTGCAATGCTTCTTTTCCCCATGACACTCACTTGTTATTTTTGTTTTTATGGGTAGATATTATGGTTTGATTCACAGACTAAACCTACAAGTGCAAACATAAAAAAAATTGTAGCTTCTCTCTTGTTTGAAGGTACTCCTACTTAAGATGCAATGCTGACTAACATGTTTGTAAATCAAAAATTTAATAGCGCATTGTTTTCATATCAGATATAACAAATTACATAAAATACCGTTCGCTACGAGCAGTTATATCGGCATGGCCACCTAAACGTATTAATTGAGGCTGGATAACGATAAATTACTTTTTTACAAGTGTAATTATACATGCATGTATGTGCTAGTATAACAAGCATTGAAAAATGTTATTGGCATTTTTATTGTTTTATGAAAACTTGCTTACATGCCTGTACTCACTTTTCTACCTACTCCATGTTGAAAAATTGAGAAAACTTTTGATAAGAACACAACTAAGAGACCGAGCAATAGTAAACTTTTACTGAAATCGGACCTGAAAACCGTTGTATTTTTATGATTTGGAAAAGGTGTAAAACATTATTCAAACAATTGTTGCAATCACATGATCCTAAGTGAGGTAAACATAATAATTATCACAGTACTGTACTTCAATAAAGTCGTTAATATTGTGTTAACCCTGAAATTATTTCCTAATATTTGGTTTTCTAAGCAGTTTTTCTTATATAAGAAAATGATTATGTGTCCATTTTTTCACAAATAGCTATATAATGAACTTTCGTTTGAATAAAGTAAACTTTTCGGAAAACGATATTATTACTACTACTTTTTATAACCCTTTAAGCATTATAAACTATTATGTACTTACGTTAAAAAAGAAAGTGTAAAAAACTTCTTCAGCAGCTTAACCATTCAAAATTAATAAATGTATAAATATTTGAATTATTGAGTCTTGGTGTTCTTATGATTAAAGTCACTGCTAAAATAGTACTACATCATGTACCCACCTGAAGATCAAACAAGATCTTTTCCATTTAAAAAAATCGATAA
>NW_020438942.1:169514-195586 GCF_000699045.2 Agrilus planipennis | reverse complement strand
AACCCTACGAGATAGATCAAAATAATGTACTACAATATTGTACATCTTAAAAGGGTCTACAAAAAAGTCCGGGATGGTATATGTCTATCTCTTAGGGATAACCCACAATAACCATTTCTATCCTTTACTTTTTATGAGAAATAATGACTTATTTACGAAGCGATTATAAGCAATACAGCATTAATTCTTATCCAATTAAGTACCTTAAATACATTGTGCATTTAATATAGATCAATATGGCCCTTTGCAGCATGTAATTTAAATGAATATTTTCGAGATATTACAGATTTAAAATGCGGGAACATAGCGGTTGCGGCGGTACCGGCCGGGAAGCCGCTTTGTATTGTCTAATGACAAAAAACTGTGAATGTTGTATATAAAAACATTCTGTAGTATATTTAGTATGTTCAGGGGGTGTCTTTTGAATATTTCCCCTTCTCGATAATAATCTAAACAAAAGAAAAATATACATATTTAGTAACAGCATTGCACCCGTGCGAAGCTGGGGCGGGTCGCTAGTTTCCTATAAAGGTACCTGCAATTTTCCAAAATGCATAGATCTTCTTATGATATATTCTATATTATGAAAACTCCTCATGGCAGCTTCCCATGGAGCAAATTGTCTTTCATTCTTCTCCAAATATTTCGTAAAGTCTAAAGGTATTTCGTAACTTATGATGCCTTTGTAAGCCAATTCGAATGCGTCGGATAGCAATTGTGCGCGACAAGATGAAGGTATCTCCGATGGATCTGAGTTAATTTGATTCAAAAGTTTGTTCCAATTTTCATTATCATAATTCACTCTATAGAACCCTAAAAATTGCATATTTTATTCAAGAAGCAAAGGCACAAGACTGTTTATATGTTCACCAGCATCAGCATTAAAAAGTATCCACGAATCATTAGAATTAGAAAGTTCAATATCAACTTTCTTATCTTTTTCACCATTTAACCAAACTCTGCCAAGTGTTGAATTAGATTTTGTTATATAAGAGAGTGGAATTATCCAAACATTATCGCTGTCAGTGTTTCCTTCCACAAATCTCTGCTGATGTAATAAAATCTGACCAGACGTATTGATGGAGTTGATTGTTACTATTGGATAACCAGCTTGTCTAGTCCAACTATTCATGAAGGCTTTAACAGTGATGTTTTCCGGTAATATCTTCTGATCAGACACGATCTTATCTAAAGCATTCCAGTATTCTTCTTCACTTGTTGATTCAAAGGACCTAAATTTTCATTGTCTTATAAAATCATGATGTATATGATTAATCATAATAACAACCAGTGATAAGTAGATTAAATGTTCACTGTTCACACATCTTTAAAACTCAAGAAGGCGTCAACAATTAAACACAAAAAGACTCAGCATAATAATCCTTCTGGATCACAGCTCCAAGAATAATATAGAATTAGAAAATAAAATAATCCAGAATTTACCATTTCTTTATGAAATCCTGGGTTCCCTTTTTGAAAACGGATCCTGATAACGTGAAGTTTAGCATTCTCAGTAAAGCTGTTCCTTTATTCACTATACCACTATTATACATTTCTTTTAGTTGACCAATATTTTCAATACCATAGTACAATTTCTTAGTTGTTTTCAAACTATCAGCATATAAAATAGGTATGTTATCAATTACATATGTGTCCAAAAAACCAATCTCAGAATCTATCTAAAATTTAACACGTATAAAAATGGATACTCCATATCTATAACAAATTTATAACTCGGTCCATAACAGTATTTATATGTACTTACAGACTGTACAACACCAAAAGCCAAAAATTTTCCTATGCCTTCCCTTAACCAGAAGTCTGACCAATTGCTCATCGTGACCAATTTACCAAACCATTGATGCGACAGCGGTTCGGCCAAATTTCGTAAAATGTTCGACTTAATTTCCCAATTTTCTGATTTTGGATCCACCAGAAGTGCTTGATCTCTATAGAGTATTAAAGTGAAAATAAAATATTAAGTATTCTCATAGATTAAATAGTTTGCTATGATAAAGGAATACCTAAACGCCACCAAACCCCAACTTTCAACAGCATCTTCAACCAAATCGGGTACCACAACAAAATCTAATTTTGGTAAAGGGTATTTCATTCCAAAATAGTCTTCCAGATAGTTCAATGCTTTCACCGACATTTCAGCTGAATAGTTTGATTCGTGTAGTTTATCCACAGCCCATATTCGAAATTGTGGGGTTTCTCGAGAAACTTCTCTATTATCCAAATCACCTACCGAGAAAGCTAAGGAGTATGTTGTCATTTTTGGAGTTTTTACAAAATGATCCCAGACCCAGCCGTCTTCCGATCTATAAATTTAAGAATAAAGTAACAAATCGAAACATTTTCCTAGAAGCTCTCACTTATTCTCAGTTTCTTTTAAAGGCATGTTAGAAAGTGCAGTCATATTCTCTTTCCGGGCTATACTTATTTCAAAAGTAGTTTTCAGTGAAGGTTCATCAAAACACGGGAAAACGTTTCTGGCATATACAGGCATAAAATTGGTATTGATAATCCATCTATAAGGGAAAAGGACATTCTAGTCACACTTGGGCCTTTTTATTTCTATCAAATTACCTTTCCTTTCCTGACGAATCAATATAAGGCGCTTTATATAAACCAACTAAATGGTCGGAAATGTTTCCCGAAAATTTTATTTCAATGGTATAATTTACCTCAACTTCCAACAGTTGTCCAACAGTGATTACAAGTTTTGTGGAAACAGGGATGTTATCTATAAATTCTACTGGAACTTCAACGATATTACCTTTGGACAGCACGGGTGATGAAGAACTGGCATTCACTTGCTTTGATTTTTCAGTGGTCGATGAAGCAACAGTGGACGATTTTGGTGTTGTTGCACTTGAAGGCAAGGTGGTTGGAAGACCATTATCAGAAAGTGGAGAGGCTGTTGTTGCCTCTTTTGATGTAGATGTTGGAATGTCTTCGGTGGTTGAACTTGCCGTAAAATTAACCGATTCTTTCGTTATAACGCTAGTGGTGGAAACACCTTCTGTAGGTTTTTGGGTTGTTGAAGGAATAGCTGAAGTTGGAGCAGTACTACTATCGGAAATATTTTCTTGTTGTTGTTCTTGAGTAGTCATGTTACTTGGAGCTTCTTTTACTTGGGAAAGGGATTTTATTAGTATTTTTTTGGTATAGACTCTGACATCGGAATGTCCAATTTGAATGTTTCCGGCATTCATAACGATTGTTTTGGTTCTTTTAGTGCATCGAATCCCGATGATAACTTTTCCTACGAACGTAAAATTCTTTTCCGGTTCTTCCTCTTTTAAATACGGCTGAATTCGTAATTTATAAAACGTCGGATATACATGAGATGGTAGGCGTAGAGAGTCGGATGTCACGCTTTCAATCGACTTGTTGATAAGATTCTCAATGTCAGGTTTTTCTGACGACACCGCCTACAATTTTTTTTGGAAATTACGTATAAATATTCGAAATAGATGACGGTCTCACCTCATTTTCTTTACTGTTAGGTCCGTAATAATACATTAAGAGTGCGAGAACGATGAAACAAGCAATTGCCAAAAAGACCAATAGTAATGCCCTCTTGGTGGTAACAAAGCATCCACCTTGTCGTTCGTACTCATTATTTTCACCCTCTGCTGGCAAAAACTCACTCCTGCTGGTCGTCACTGCAATGCTTCTTTTCCCCATGACACTCACTTGTTATTTTTGTTTTTATGGGTAGATATTATGGTTTGATTCACAGACTAAACCTACAAGTGCAAACATAAAAAAAATTGTAGCTTCTCTCTTGTTTGAAGGTACTCCTACTTAAGATGCAATGCTGACTAACATGTTTGTAAATCAAAAATTTAATAGCGCATTGTTTTCATATCAGATATAACAAATTACATAAAATACCGTTCGCTACGAGCAGTTATATCGGCATGGCCACCTAAACGTATTAATTGAGGCTGGATAACGATAAATTACTTTTTTACAAGTGTAATTATACATGCATGTATGTGCTAGTATAACAAGCATTGAAAAATGTTATTGGCATTTTTATTGTTTTATGAAAACTTGCTTACATGCCTGTACTCACTTTTCTACCTACTCCATGTTGAAAAATTGAGAAAACTTTTGATAAGAACACAACTAAGAGACCGAGCAATAGTAAACTTTTACTGAAATCGGACCTGAAAACCGTTGTATTTTTATGATTTGGAAAAGGTGTAAAACATTATTCAAACAATTGTTGCAATCACATGATCCTAAGTGAGGTAAACATAATAATTATCACAGTACTGTACTTCAATAAAGTCGTTAATATTGTGTTAACCCTGAAATTATTTCCTAATATTTGGTTTTCTAAGCAGTTTTTCTTATATAAGAAAATGATTATGTGTCCATTTTTTCACAAATAGCTATATAATGAACTTTCGTTTGAATAAAGTAAACTTTTCGGAAAACGATATTATTACTACTACTTTTTATAACCCTTTAAGCATTATAAACTATTATGTACTTACGTTAAAAAAGAAAGTGTAAAAAACTTCTTCAGCAGCTTAACCATTCAAAATTAGTAAATGTATAAATATTTGAATTATTGAGTCTTGGTGTTCTTATGATTAAAGTCACTGCTAAAATAGTACTACATCATGTACCCACCTGAAGATCAAACAAGATCTTTTCCATTTAAAAAAATCGATAACTTTTTGTTCGTTCTATTTGCAAAAACTTTATTGAATCCAATCTATACATGGTGTTTCAAAAATGTTGGTAGCACAATTTACTATAAAAAACGTTTTACAGTGAATGAGCTACAAAAGCATTAATTATATTAAAATACTTTNACCACAGTCAAACTTATTAACGGGGATGGAAACGAATCGTAAGTATGAAAAGGCAAAGGCTTTTTTGGCCGGTAATATTTGAAAAAGGTTCGATATTCTTCGGTGAGTCAAAGGATGGAATCGTTTATCCAATGTTTGGCATCCTCAGAAACTCATTATGGTTGTGATGAGGATGCCCATCAAATGGATGAATGTTGGGTAAGCGGTACCATCAGCAGATGAAGGTTGACCCTTCTTCAATCGTAATTAAATTGGAGACCAACAAGGTCTGTTTGGTGAAAAGGACCTCATCCTAACATTATTTTCAAGCATAAATCATGGCTTGTAGTTGTACTGCAATATTAAAATTTTAGCTTGAGGGAGAAATTCTTGAATCAGATTTTGATTCAATTTTGTGTTGAAACATCTTCAATCTTAAACCCATTTTTGGTTCTGCTATAAACTGTTTTAAGCCATTATAAAATTTGATCAAAGAAACAAAGATGTTCATGGTGGTCAATGTTCTGTCGAAACTACCAGACGCGGATCGAGATTTCGATCTTGTTGGGTTCCATCAACGCGTCGCAGGCAGTTTCAACAAGACATATTCCAACTCTACCTGAAGGCGAGGGGCAACACAATATGAACCAACACTGACCACCATGAATTAGATATCCATAAACGTAAATGGACCTTGTTGAACATATTGAATCCCACTGTATGTGAATTGAGCCACAGATGGCGTTCGCAACGCCGTTTGTGATCCTTCATAAAGTTTGATATAGTCTCCTAATGAAATACTTACCCTACTTCACCTTTTGTTCGCTAATACATTAACACAGTACCCTCTACTTCCTTCAGGGTTGAATATTTTGAAGATGATAACAGCAATGAAACGCCAGCTATCACGCAGGTGATAAAGGTGATCAGCACGGAAAAAACCAAATCCTTTTACACCATAACTCTGGAGAAACCAGTGAAAAATAAAAGTAGGGGGTTTATTGAAATTTTCTTTACCGGAATACTCGTGGACAATAGAAGCGAGGGCATGTTTCGAATAAGTTACGTCGACAATGATGGACTGGATAACTGGATAATCGGAACCAATTTTAGACCAAACCGTGCCAGGATGGCGTTTCCATGTTTCGATGAGCCCGCTTATAAGGTTCCATTCAATATAAGCGTTGCTCATCATAAATCAACTAATGCCATTTCAAATATGCCGCCTTTAGCTATGGAATATAGTGGAAGCTATTTTCTGGAAAATTGTGCTTTACCTAAAAAATTGTCATCTTTATACATATTTATTTTTTGAGATAAGTAGCTTTAAGTATAAGCTTTGAAAAATTATGATTGAAGAATTAATTAACGTATAGGTCTACCAAGATCGTCTAACTTACAATAATTACTGTTAAAGCTACAGGTAATAAACTGTTAAACAACCCTCTATATTTTAATTTAAATATATGCAACCAACATTACACCCTACTATGAACATTTAAACCCTCCGAGGTCCCTGCAATGGTTTAGTGAAAACAGGCGATTTTTTTAATTATTTTTTTTGCTGTTTTCTCTTGGTAGCATTTAATAAAGGTGAAATTTTATAGAACTCTAATCTTTAAAACCTTAAATCGTCGCATTCCGCGCATCCTTTGCCGCCTTTCTATCTATCTATAACAGGGAAGTGATGTTGAGTGATGGACAAACATACAAAAGCAATCAACTTCCACCCTTTTCAAAACTTTTTTAATTGTTTTCATAGATGCCTTATCTTAAACCAAGCATATAAAAAAGAAATTCTGTGTACTAACCTATTAACAAATACATAGTTATATACGTATTTATTTGCATTAAGTACATATTGAATGGGTAGGCATATTCTAGTTATATTATTTCTATGAATAACAAGTTTGTTTGTAAGGTAAATTTTCTTTACAACAACACATGATTCTTTGCGTCATAATCTAATTAAATTTTCCATTATGGTTATTTTCTATACATTCTCGTTTCAAGAATGGTAGGTATCATACAGCAGACTTTTTTATATTGTTATTGACTTAGATGGTTCGATACAATAAAAACAGTTGCAGACAATAAATAAATTTTTACATTGTTAAAACATTTAAGAGAAGATGGAGCGCAGTAATTGGAAGAAGAGTTGATCCAATCAAAAAAGTTAGGTTGTCATTTAATTAACACCAAAAAAGTTAACGCGTTTTGCTTATAGATTAACTTAATTTGAATATTAAATTTAGTTTTTTGGTCTCTTTGTGTGTTCTGAGTTGAGGTGGTTAAATAATAGAATGCGGAATAACGATAACAAACTTTAATAAAACAAGAACGAAAAATGAAGACTAGAGTTAAGAAGGTAGAATGGTGAAGTTGAAATTAAGTAGATTTTAGTCTTTGAAAAGAGATTGTAAGAAGGAATACTCACCCCTAATTACCACAAATAATTTTATATGAGCGGACACGTGTTTCGCCCACTTCACACGTGGGCATTATCAACGCGAAACACGTGCCCGCTCATATAAAATTATTTGTGGTAATTAGGGGTGAGTATTCCTTTTAATTTTTTAATTAAATAGTCGTTTAGCTGAAAAATAGGTATAGAGCAGGTATAGAATAGAGTAAGTATAGAAATAGAAAAGAATATTTACACAATAATAATACAATGGCTATATACAATAATTGATAAGACTACATGAATCGCCACAGTTTTAAATTGTTCTCATTCTGTAAAAGGCTTAATGCACGGTTCATTTCTTCCAAGTCCTGCATATTGTTCTCTGGTTGGAGCTACTATTAAAAAATAGAAAATTTTCCACCCTGTATGCAAATAGTAACCGTTCTATAGATAATAACAGACGATATTCTTAAGCAATATTGCACAAATCTGTTTTGATAAACCTCCCGGCAGGAAGCCATTTAAAGGCAATTTTACAATTGCGACTTAACTAAATAATAACTCCCCTCAGTTAGGCTTAAGTGCGTATGAATTTATTTTATTCAAAGTGATATCATTGCATATTCAACACTGCATCCGTTTTTATAAGTGATTTATATTTGTCTGTCAAGTGGCATGGGAAACCGCTGAAAAGGGAATAAGAAGTACCTTGTTGATTCAAAGGACCTAAATTTTCATTGTCTTATAAAATCATGATGTGTATGATTAATGATAATAACAACCAGTGATAAGACACATCATTAAAATTCAAGAAGGCGTCAACAATTAAACACAAAAAGACTCAGCATAATAATCCTTCTGGATCACAGCTCCAAGAATAATATAGAATTAGAAAATAAAATAATCCAGAATTTACCATTTCTTTATGAAATCCTGGGTTCCCTTTTTGAAAACGGATCCTGATAACGTGAAGTTTAGCATTCTCAGTAAAGCTGTTCCTTTATTCACTATACCACTATTATACATTTCTTTTAGTTGACCAANATTGAAATATTTATGATATAAGTACATAAAAATTTACAAAATAATTGTGTATTACGTATCTGCGACACATTTTTTTTATTAGTTCTATAATCTACTCAAGAATAGGTTACTAACACATTATATTATCGCTATAACTTCAGCAAAAATGTCACATTTTACAGAAATTAAGTAAATAAAATATTAGGTAGGATGCAATATACCCGCAAAATATTTATTGCTTATTGTCTATTATTTATTTTAGCTATGATGCATCTAATACTGATATAATGTTGGGCCCAATCGTAATATTATTATTATTATATTAGTAGGTACAACAAAGTAAAAACTACTTTTTTTCTTGAATATTTGACAATTTAATTAAAAAAAAGTTATCAGACTTAATCTACATGTATTAGCATTATATTAAATTAATCCCACTTTTTACGATAACCCTTGGTTATAAACATATAATACATAAATTACTTGAGGAAATAGGTAATCAGTAATCAGTGAATACTATTGATTACGACTTTACTAGTATCCTTTGTGTTTAGGATACTATTAGTAGGACTTTTGCGATTTTTGTTGGTGCTAGGCGCTTTATAGAAATTATTGTTGAAATATCTGCACCACATTTTTCTAGTTGCACTGTCTAGTAAAATGTAAAAGAAGAACAGTACGAATCCTTCAATAGATGCAAAAATGCAGAAGAGATATTCAAATAGGGTTTGTAAAAAATTACTAAAGTAGCTCACTTCAATCATAAGGCCAAACAACCAAGGGATTCCCAGCAGAAATGACAACAAGATGGCGAGATACAGTTCACGACGGAGCATGTCTTTCGATACGTGGGAAAATTTAGCATGACTTTTTCTTATATTATTCATAACTGCCACAAAAACATAAACATTGACGAGTAAAATTAACAAAATTGGCAAAAGAACACCAAAATACAAAGTTTCATTTCTGGGGTAGCACATCTCCGTACCGTATGCTTCAAATTTTACCGTTGTCGCTACGACGACTGGAATCAGTGGTAAAACCCAACCGACAATAAGGGATTTTAGGAAAATATGGGACGGCATCGGACCGATTACTTTGACAAATCTGTACAATTGCATAAGGGCACTTACCAGCATCCAAGAAAATTTAGCCAGAATAGCATAATGCAGTAGAATCCCCAATATTGTACACCACACAGTGTTCTGCAAATTAGCGGTATCTAACAGGTACAGACCTGCGAGTATCAAAAGAGTTGCGTTAGAAAGTTGCAGAAGTATTTTATTTCCTGTTTTGCGTCTCCATGACGAAAATAACACAGCTGTCAAATATATCCCCAGTATACCACAAAAGGACAGTACACATCCCAATAGCGTTATTATCTCCAGTTCCTTGTTCTTTTCTGGTTCAA
Organism: Agrilus planipennis; assembly: GCF_000699045.2. Lineage (NCBI taxonomy): Eukaryota > Metazoa > Arthropoda > Insecta > Coleoptera > Buprestidae > Agrilus > Agrilus planipennis. Next base: position 185,925 of record NW_020438942.1, on the reverse strand, counting down.
GGATGACATACGTAACATTATCATCTTCGTTAACTAGTAGAGGAACATTCGACACTAGAAGGGCAAAATGAGTGAGATGAGAATAGATGCAGGAGTCAATTGAGTTTTCAAACAAATTCGATTTTTCAACCCCCACGCTGCTCCACTGTCCTTTAGAATTTGGAGCGTCAATGCCATAGTTCCAAAATGCACACCGTCTCGTTTTATTACTGTCATAATCATCATTTTCTTCTCTCTTAAAAAATACTGGTACCGAAAAAGGCAATAGATTGCTGTAACCAGGAATGGATATGCTGATGATTTTACTATCAACCTCTTTTTTTCCAGTTTGAAAAAAAGACTCGTTATAGTAGATCATTATAGCTATTTTAAAATCACCTTCCGTTAAATTATTTTGTGCAATCAACTGAGAAAGCGTTTCATTAGAAATGAACGATGCAATTTCCAAATCTTCATAATCCATCAACTCGACGTTTGTAGAATTGAGATAGAGGAAATCTACATCCATATCAAGGAATGAGTTAAAGTCACTGCCATAAGCTACCAATCCAGTTATGTTGTTAACAAACGGGTTCGTCAATAACATCAAAAGATTCTTTTGTTTATAAAGCAGTAAACCGTCTTTGGCGCTGCTGATGTTGAAGCTCTCCAAAAATATTTCGGTTGCGTCCAGAATTCTGTCCGTCGAATTGAGGATTGCTTGGGATTGTTTCAGTAAACTATCATTACAATCATGGAGTATGTTAATTATTTCAATTGCTTCTGTGATGTCATTTTTGAATATACTTTGGGCAGTCGAAGAAGCTTGATATAAAATATTTCCAATCGTATAGGTGTCTAAAATATTAATTTCTTTTGTTTGTTGCACTATTCTACGCACATCGTGTAACACAGAACTTGTGTCGTTCAGTGTTGACTTGGAAACATTCAACAATACAAGCGACGTTTCTGGTAAGGTTTGGTTGGAACACGTTCCTACAACTGGTAGCCAATAGGCACCAGAATAGTGATCTCCTGTACATGTTCTGGTAACCGGGACAAAATTTTGCTGAACACAAACCTGTTCAGGGATAGTAGTGGATCCAACAGGCGTTAATGGCCACGATAATCCATTCGCAACTTCTGGTAAGCAAAAGTCTACATATTTTACATACAAAATCAACAATTTATTTTCCCTTGGTTTAACAACAGACTCTAATAAATTTTTTACTTCTTCTAGAGCATAGCATTCTTCTACACTGAAGTGAATTAATAAATCGGCTGTTTGATTAGTTGAATTTACACCGAAAATTTCCATAACGCTTACACTATCCCACGTTGGATTAGAGCTATCTTCGTATTCGTCAAATATATCTTCTACCATTTCATTAAAATCTTGAATTTGCATTTTGTGGCAGTTCGCCTTGTAATAGCAGTAACCGTAGAATATCACCCTACTTGCAAGGCGACATCCCTTAGATTTTCTGTAAGCCCTTGCTTCGTTGGAGGTTATTCGTTCCAGATTTGGCAATTTAAAACTTTCGCACCAATAGAAAGCTTCTGTGTCCGTTTCGATCGAAACTTCAAATATTTTGAAAGGGCTCGACAACTCACTGTCAGATTCGTCTTCAGAATCCCAGATTTCTTCTACGTCAGTTCTTTCGGCGTTATTCTTGGATATGTTTACAAAACAATAAGCCAATTCACCATCGTCATCTTTGAATAAGCTTTTTGGATAAAACACTCTCAAAAACAGTTTCCTTGCTGACCGGTCAAAAGTTAACATCATTTCAGGCGTAGAATAAGGAACTGGTTCAGATTGGCAAACGGCGCAGGACAAGGTGCCCTCGTCATGTAACTTTATCGAAGTTGCATTAACAGCAGGAAATTTATTGGTGAAGAAACGTTCAGCATTCTTCATTGATATCCAGCAGGTGTCTGTGAATGCCAGCACTTTAACAGCAGTTAATTCCGATGACGTTGTCGGTTCTGCTAACTTACGGCAAAAATTATTTCTAGTTGCGTTCTGTTTTTCAGTTGACACTTTGCAGAAACAATGTTTCTTGCCTAATCCAGCCGGCAAACATCCATTTGGGCACTTGTGTAGAAAGTGGTTGTATTTGTAGGCACACATGTGAGGATATTGATAATCACAAGGAACATCCTGAATACAAGTTGCATTTGCTATCAAACAATCGTGTACGCGTTCTCTGGATTTTGAACAACAGTTAGAGGAACACTTAAAATCTGCCTTTTCGCCATAATGCGATCCGAGGGTAGTTATTGTATATGGTAAAAATTTACTGTTTCTTCTGAAGGGCAGCCATATAAAATCGTTGTAACCAATGTCTTCCACGTATCCAGCTCCTGGTATTGGACAAGGTTCATCCGCTTTTTGTGGTTTTGTGAAGTGTATGCATCTGCTTTCTTTATACACAAATGGTTGTGGGCATATTAGAGAAAGCCCAGAGTGTTCGCATTGGGATTGGTTTTGAGTTAAGACCCAGCCACTGGGCGTGCAAATTTTTAAAACAATATTGCCATTTGAATCAAAACAGACTGGGTATGCTATCGGAACAGTCGTTGCATTTTTCACACACATCTGAAAAATAGAAAATAACTAAGTTCAGATTCATTTACAACCTTTTGTTTGACGTGACGTTACCTGATCATTTGATTCTACAACTTCAGCAAAAACACGATCGGATGAAACAACCAAAACACATAATATGTATACTTCCCAGCTTGGAAGAAATCGCTTTCTTTCGGTAAATTTAAGGTGTTGACGCATAATGAACAAGCTAATTTTCAATGCTACCGCTGCAGAAAATGTTAGCACACAGTTTGAGACAATTCTGTACGAAGGAGATAAAGCATGATGCATGTTGTGATAAGGAGTTTATGACCTGCTAACATTGCTAACAAACACCTGTTTGAATTGACGCCTAATGTTTTGTTAGTTTTAACAATTATTTCATTACCTCGGCAAAGAAAAAGTCAAATATTAATAACAATAATTGACTTGAATTGCCTATTGCGATGTAGCACAAAGTAATTGGCAGGTAAGTCGATGGAAAAGTGACAAGCATAATAATGCCCCTTTTTTGCGTGCTTTCTAAAACCACAAAAGCAGAAATTAATTACGTACTCGTTTAAAAATAGTTCAGTTTTGAATATTGTGATTAAGCCGAACCAATTATTAAGGCGCAAAGGTTAATATTTACACCAGTATAATACTAGAATACACGAGGATTTTTCTGTCACTTTCCTGATTCATTAGCCGAGATAACATTTTTGCTGCTTAGTCACTAAGATAAATCCCTAACGACGTGATAATGTAGTCCTTAAAATAAATTTACATCAAAAGTGGGTAATTTTATTTTCATTTAAATGTCAGTCGGACATTTTGATCAATATTTTCCTGTAGGTAAAACCTAACTGTACGTAAAGGTAAAACATTCCACTACACTCTAACATGACGCGACCATACGTCCTGGTTTGGTCAGGATAGTCCCATTTTTCGGTACTCTACCCCAGTGAAGCTTCGAGAGTTTAGTTCAGATTTATCATTTTTTTTTTTATTTATAGGGGACAGCTCAGCATCAGTATGCAATTGACTTCTACAGTTCTCATCTTATTTCTCTTAGTATTTAAGGTATGTTATCTTCACTTGTAAGTCACTTGAATTAACTAAGTAATAAAGAATTTATTATCCTTAAAATTAGATCAGAGCAGTAACAAAGAGAAGCATCGATCTTATAGAAACTCATAATTTGATTTCGGACACTCGACTACCTCACGATATTGCTCCAACAAGTTACAAGTTAGTGTTATCCCCTTACCCTTTCAATGGGACATTCAGTGGTCAGGTCATTATAGGTCTAGTATGGCAGGAAGAAACCAATAAAATTGTATTACATGCTCACGAGAGTCTTACTGTCTTTCACGACAGTACCACAGTCAAACTTATTAACGGGGATGGAAACGAATCGTAAGTATGAAAAGGCAAAGGCTTTTTTGGCCGGTAATATTTGAAAAAGGTTCGATATTCTTCGGTGAGTCAAAGGATGGAATCGTTTATCCAATGTTTGGCATCCTCAGAAACTCATTATGGTTGTGATGAGGATGCCCATCAAATGGATGAATGTTGGGTAAGCGGTACCATCAGCAGATGAAGGTTGACCCTTCTTCAATCGTAATTAAATTGGAGACCAACAAGGTCTGTTTGGTGAAAAGGACCTCATCCTAACATTATTTTCAAGCATAAATCATGGCTTGTAGTTGTACTGCAATATTAAAATTTTAGCTTGAGGGAGAAATTCTTGAATCAGATTTTGATTCAATTTTGTGTTGAAACATCTTCAATCTTAAACCCATTTTTGGTTCTGCTATAAACTGTTTTAAGCCATTATAAAATTTGATCAAAGAAACAAAGATGTTCATGGTGGTCAATGTTCTGTCGAAACTACCAGACGCGGATCGAGATTTCGATCTTGTTGGGTTCCATCAACGCGTCGCAGGCAGTTTCAACAAGACATATTCCAACTCTACCTGAAGGCGAGGGGCAACACAATATGAACCAACACTGACCACCATGAATTAGATATCCATAAACGTAAATGGACCTTGTTGAACATATTGAATCCCACTGTATGTGAATTGAGCCACAGATGGCGTTCGCAACGCCGTTTGTGATCCTTCATAAAGTTTGATATAGTCTCCTAATGAAATACTTACCCTACTTCACCTTTTGTTCGCTAATACATTAACACAGTACCCTCTACTTCCTTCAGGGTTGAATATTTTGAAGATGATAACAGCAATGAAACGCCAGCTATCACGCAGGTGATAAAGGTGATCAGCACGGAAAAAACCAAATCCTTTTACACCATAACTCTGGAGAAACCAGTGAAAAATAAAAGTAGGGGGTTTATTGAAATTTTCTTTACCGGAATACTCGTGGACAATAGAAGCGAGGGCATGTTTCGAATAAGTTACGTCGACAATGATGGACTGGATAACTGGATAATCGGAACCAATTTTAGACCAAACCGTGCCAGGATGGCGTTTCCATGTTTCGATGAGCCCGCTTATAAGGTTCCATTCAATATAAGCGTTGCTCATCATAAATCAACTAATGCCATTTCAAATATGCCGCCTTTAGCTATGGACGAACAGTAGGAAATAACATTACATTTAAAACAGCTATCTAATTATTCAATTCTAGTGACGACCCTGGTTGGATGTGGACTCATTTTAGCATAACTCCACCAATGTCAACATTCTCCGTTGGTGTTGTTGTAGGATCACTGAAGAGGATAATATATAACATTTCGAAAACAGACGATTTAGGTAAGAAATGTAAATAAATGACTATTTCAAACATGCTCCATTGTCTCGTTATTTGAAACGGTTATCAAACCTTACGAAAGTATTTTTGACGCCTTCCCCATTAGATGTTTCGCTGGGCGTATGGGGTACAATACAATATCTGCCAGAAATTGAAAAATCCCTAGAAAAGATTGCGACGTCTTTGAGGGCGTTACAGGAGTTTTGGTCTCTTCCATATCCTCTCCCAAAATTAGATTGCGTGGCGTTACCTTACTACCACTCTTCGAGACCATCCGATAGCTGGGGTCTCATCATGTTCAAGTAAGAAATACTACTTCAGGAGCCAAAAATCAAGTGAACTTAATACTGTTTTCTGTGTATATAGAGAAAACGAACTAACTGCAAAAGGGTCCTGGCAAATAACACATGAATTGGTGTACCAGTGGCTAGGAAATTGGGCTTCCCCCTATTGGTGGACCGATGCTCATATCAATAATGCTTTAGCCAGATATGTTACCACCTACATTACTCTAAAGGTTATTGCTACATTAATCTAGAAACAGGCTATCAACTATATAATTATTTTAGATTACAGACCATAACGAAACATTCCACAACTGGCCAATGACTATGTTGTACTCAATTTACTACGAATTTAGTAAAAGGTACCCCCACGGTAAAGCGACCGCTATCAAACAAGATTCTGGATCCGCAAAAACGGAACTAGTTTTCAGAATGCTCAACTATACATTAGGTGAACATACAGTTATCCATGGTCTGCAGAGATTCATGTCTGAGAGGTACTTGATGACTTCTTAAGTTCTTACTGTAGTAGATTTTCACATAAATTTGATTATTTGTTCAGACAATACAGTACATTCTTCGGAGACGATACATGGGCATCAATAACAGATCAAGCAAGATTCGACAAAACCCTAGACGATACCATTTCAGCAACTGATATAGCAGCTTCGTGGATACTTAAAGATCGACTACCAGTTGTAGATGTTGAAAGGAATTATGGAGACGGTTCTGCAAATATAACACAGGTCATAATTTTTTTCTGCTTCTTCTTTTTATTCTCTTTATCTAAACATAATAGAACAGTCCACTTCAAGATTTTTTCCACAATTGCAGAAGGTATATCTACGGGAACGGCCCCATGATGTTCCTGACCAGGAGAAATTCTTATGGTGGATACCAATCGTAATGGTTAATCAAAGTAATTTAGACTTTACCAAATTTACTCCAGTAAAATGGATGAAGAGGGAGCGTGAAGTTAGAATAGAAAACGTAGCAAAGAGTGACGAGTTTATAATAGTCAATCCGGAAGAAATTGGTCCATTCCCTGTCAACTATGACTGCAAAAACTGGAATATGTTGGCCAGATTTTTGCTCACGAATGATGGAAGGAAGAAGATTCCAGTGAACACGAGAGCAAAGTTGCTTCATGACGCTTGGAACTTGGCTTATGCCGGAGACTTGAGTTTCGGAACTGCCCTCAACATGACACTTTTCCTGCAACACGAAAGAGAACACTTGGCATGGTATCCGATCTTTACCATGATCGATCATATTGGAAGACATATTGATAGTTCAGAAGTTCATGCCAAATTTCAGGTATAAGTTTTTAGAAAAGTAGATATATTTCTGGTAATACAAACGGCATTTATTTCCCAGACGTATGTCCGTCTTTTGTTAACACCACTTTACGAAGAACTTGGTAATGAACCAGTTGATGGAGAGAGCGAAGGCACAACACAACTTCGAGAATCCGTGAAAGTTTTCCTGTGCCAAGCTGGTTATAAACCATGCATTAAGGAGGCCCAAGAAGCGTTCCATAAGTGGATGAAAGCTGAGAGTCCAGATGAAGGAAATCCGTACATATTCCTTTTCTTTTTTGGATTACTATATAGAATTAACAATTAATTTGCAGTGTACAAAATCGATACATTTGTCCTGTGTTCAAATGGGGAACAAAACAAGAATGGGAATTTGGACTTCAAAGGGTCATCAACTTCCCGGCGGAGAGAAAGCAGAATGAGAGAACGTATCTTTTGAAGACATTAGCTGGTTGCCCAGCAGATCCATGGAAAGTGGAAAAGATCTTGAATGTAACCATAATGGAAAACAATGGAAACTTCACCGACAATGATATCTATTTGATATTCAGTATGCTCACTGGCAGTTCTAATGGCTATACTACACTTTTCAATTTCTTAAACACCTATTGGGACACCATTAAGACAAGGTATGATAGAAAATGTTTCAATAAACCAAACTCTGCACCGAGCAACTACAAAATTCGAAAATTATATGAGCTACGTGCGTATTCTATAGTTAATCAAGTTGATAAACATTAAAAACAATTTCAGTGGATACTTATTAGTGAGGCATTTCATAAAATGGTGCTATTTTACTTTTGTAAGATGGCGATTATATTGTTTTCTTGTTCCAACTCTTTCTGTCTTGCTCACACCTAGTGTGTATTATTTCTTTCTTCGCGCAGATTTCTTCAAGGTCACATCTCTAACTACTTGAAATGAACTGTATCTCTGCGCGGGAAATTTACATATTGTGGTCTTTCAGAAACATTTTGAGTCAAGTTTTCATACTCAAAATAAAGTAGATAATACTTATTTGTCCAATAAATGCAATTTAAGATCCTTGAGATCTTAGGCAAAAGATTTTGACAGTTTAGTTAATTCAAGACAGTTTTTAGAGAAACAGGTGGTACCTGTATGATGCTAACTGAATATTTATTCTTCCAGAACTTTTGTTCTAGTACTTTCATTTAAAAGTTACAACAAAAGACTCAAGCATCACCTAATTAAAAGCCTTCTATTACTAAATCCATGTATAAGATATCATCATCATAAGGTCGTCAGTCCTAAGACGGATTTGAACACCCACCTCCATTCTTTTATATCCTGAGCTAATCTTCTCATTTCCTTAAAACTAAATAGAACATCTCACACTCTTAACCATTTGCGAACAATAATCTAATCTTCGGTCTACCTCTACATCTTTTAACTCTTATTTCTGCCTCTATTATGTCTCTGACTAGCCCTTCATATTTTAAGAGGTGTACTACCAACTTATCTCGTCTATTTCTTATTGACTTCCATAGAGTCCTCTGTTCTACTATTCCTTCTAATACCTCTTCATTTCTAACCTTCTCTATCCACTGTATCCTCATTATTCGTCTGTGACACCACATTTCGAACGCTTCTAACCTTTTGTTTTCCGTCGAGCCCACCGTCAATGTTTCGCACTCGTACAGCGCCGCGCTCCAAACATACACCTTTAACAATCTTTTTATAGGATATAGTTTATGAAAATTTTTTAATACTGAAACATTAAACGATGTTATTTTTTAAAACAAAAATTTGAAATTCATTTGCTTACTTTATAACGGTTCTTCGTTCTTCGTTATGGACAACAGTTACGATTAGTCCAAAATTCCTTTGTTTTTTTTCGACCTGGACATTATAATTTTAAATAGGCGCCTTTATTTACATCTGAACTTTGAAAGGCATATTACAAAATGAAAAGTACCTACGCTTCCACGTACAACGCACGTGTATACGCCTAATAATAGATAACTATGTTCTGATTAAAGAGCCTTTCAATTTTGCCGAAAATAATAATAATGGACAGACAAACGAATGATAGCTACCTAATATTCAAGTCGAATTGAAATTACTTTTTTGCAATCCCTTAAAATCAAGGCTTTACATTAAAAACAATATTTTCTGTACAAGGTATTCATAATGAAATATTTAAATATAAAACATTCTAGGAAGTATTCTGTTGTACTGCCGTTTTTGTTAAGGAAATAATGGGTTAGAAGTGTCGGTTTTTTCCAATATTAATTTAGTTTCACTCGGTCGTATAAACCATTTCTTGCAACTAAATTAAAAGTAAAACATAATGGAATTTGCTTGGTTTTCTTATATTACTAGGCGCTATACTTGTAAAATAGATATGAAATTAAATAAAAAAACTTCAAGAGTAAATATATTATCTAACTGTACTTGATACAATATTGAAACCGTTTACGGTTAAAATCAAAAAGAACGAACACTGCAGTGTTTCGTTAAGCATAAAATATCCAATACGGTATTAAATGAATCGGATAATAAATAAGTTCAACCTCACATAAGATTACATCTTTCAGAATATGAGCACCTTACATTAATGAATAACACAGTAAGAACAATACCAATTGCTTAATCAATTTTTTATACTTAAGAGACAAAAAAATAATCTTCAAGGCAATCTTCTATCATTGGATAGCATTATGTCTCATATTTTTAGCATATTGTATTTTTAATCAAATTGCGTTTAATTTTTGATAGTAAAAAGTGGTAGACATCGAGTTAAATCCCAATCGATCAATAATTTATAAAATTTTACGTTTTTGGTGACGATAGTAATCATGGGCGTCACCGAGGGTGTCAAGGGCAGGAACTGGAAACAGTTGGGGCAAGATAAACATAATAGAACTGAGCTCTCCAATGTTCATGTGTTAAAAGATACGAAACCCTTCTTTAGTCTTTAAACCGCGCATAAGGAGTACTGTAGAGCGATTCTTTAGCTGCCTCAGACAAATATAAAAACCTAGATAAGTACCATGATGGAAAGTCGCCTCCATGATGAAGTACCACAAACGGCGTGTTGAGCTACGCAGTACAGCAAGTAAAAACTTTAAACTTTTGGGTGTTTCATTCCCACCAGCCAGTAATGCTGGTGGGCGGGAAGTTCCTCCGGACTATGCCGGAAGGTAGGGCGGAAGGCCCTCTTAAACCTGCATTCAGGAATCGTGGAAATGGGTGGGTGGTGGTTCGGGTGAGAAAGTTGAGACGGACGAAATGAAGACAGAAAAGAATGAAAGATAATCTGTGGAATATTACTGCCCCAGCATTTGCCTAAGCGATCCAAGGAAACCACAGAAAAACTTCGATCAAGGCAGACGGACCCGGAATCGAACCGGCGTCCTCCTGAATACTAAGCAGTGGTCTAAACCTCTAGGCCATGCTGCTCGATCATACAGCAAGTAGATATCCATCAACATAAATTGAATATACTGATTTTCACTATATCTGCACTGAACCACAGATGGCGTTCATCTTGCCGTTTGTGGTACGAGGCAGCAAGTACAGTTGGTCTGTGTTCTGTCGAAACTTCCTGCGATCGGATATAGAATTCCTTAATAAAGTTACAATCATAGTTAATATTTAATATTAATGTGAAAACTCACTTGTTTTATGCACTAGAAAGTACCTCAAATTAATGGGGAAAAATTGCTGCTGCTATGAGACACCCTCGCCGGAAATCATACCCGGGACCTTTGGCTTTATGTACCAATGCTTTAACCGGGCGGCATGGTCTAGAGCAGGGGTCGGCAACCTGCGGCTCTTTGGATATGAAGCTGCGGCTTCCATACGAAAATATAATTTATTTTATCAAAAAAAAATATTTAAAAATCGTTCTGAATTGATTAACGAGGATTAGACACTGATTCTATTTCTCAGCCACTTGTACTCGNACCGAGCGGCATGGCCTAGAGGTCTAGACCATTGCTTAGCATTCGGGAGGACGCCGGTTCGATTCCGGGTCCGTCTGCCTTGATCCAAGTTTTTCTGTGGTTTCCTTGGATCGCTTAGGCAAATGCTGGGGCAGTAATAATACACAGATTATCTTTCATTCTTTTCTGTCTTCATTTCGTCTGTCTCAACTTTCTCACCCGAACCACCACCCACCCATTCCCACGATTCCTGAAAGGAGGCTGAAGAAGGCCTTCCGCCCTACCTCCCGACGTAGTCCAGAGGGACTGCCCGCCCACCAGTAGTACTATCTGGTGGGAATGAAACACCAAAAGTTTTTTTTTGATGTTTGATCACTAATTTACGAGAGACGCCAGCAGCAACAACAACGAAACTCACTTAACAGGTCACAGACAAATGTACCAGGTTCTTTTTTCCGATAAGAGCGTGCCTCATTAATTGGAGGTAATTTGTAGTGGATAAAAATTAAATGAATTTTCACATTAATATAGCTTCTAGATATTTTAAGCGAGCATCACAAAATATTTATTGAATGTTAACCACAGTTATAAACATTAGGCTTGTAATTGTTCTAATTAATTTAATTAATTCGTAAACACTAATAGTTAAAACATAAATACATGCGATTGAAATGAAATCGTTACCAAATACGAACAATTTGCCTGGGGGGTGTGAACTTAATGCAATACTATTATCTATTTCATACAAGTGACTATTTATCGTTATACGACATTACACCACACGTATTTAGCTTGCAAATGAAAAAACGTCGTGACCTAATTATATATCAATCGTTCTACAGGCTTAATTGTTTCTGTTAACCATTAATGGCATTATTAATGTCAAGTAATTTAATTATAAAAAAAAACAGTCCAAAGGTTTTGCCGGCTTTGCAGCATTTTTGCGTTTCATATCATTCCTTCAAACTGCCGATAATGCGTTTATCAACAATATTCCAAGAAAACGCATCATTGTTTTTATTATACGTACTTACGCAATATATTATAAATGGGCTAGTCTTTGATAGCTGCTTGATAAAAGATGTATTCATGTGTAATGTTTTTATTATTTGTATAGTTATTCCTATAAAATAGTACAACAATTACAATTTTCAAAATTATGGACAAAAAATTTCTGTGGTCTCTACTTTCGTTGAAAAAAGGTTTGAAATTCTTATTTTTTTGATGACATTGATGCTCTTGCTAAGATTCTCACTTCGAACTAATGGCGCAGTTTCTGATGATATTTTCATCAAATAGATTATGTTTCAAATTGATATCTGTCCCACTCAAGTACATTTGTAGGTTAACGTAAACCTGTAGTGGGAAATCAACCACATGCTTGTGAATATTGGTCAAAAGTTCTGCCAATCTTCAAATGCGAAGGCTAGGTTTAATGTTTCGCCAAATTTGTTACAATACGGGGACAGTTAAGCATTGGCTTGTTGTTATTGTAGAGGTAGATCTAGATTAGATTGCTGTTCGCAAGTAGTTAAGGATGTGGGTTGTTTTGTTAGTTTTGGACCGAGCGGCATGACCTAGAGGTTTAGACCATTGCTTAGCATTCGGGAGGACGCCGGTTNTTTGCTTACTTTATAACGGTTCTTCGTTCTTCGTTATGGACAACAGTTACGATTAGTCCAAAATTCCTTTGTTTTTTTTCGACCTGGACATTATAATTTTAAATAGGCGCCTTTATTTACATCTGAACTTTGAAAGGCATATTACAAAATGAAAAGTACCTACGCTTCCACGTACAACGCACGTGTATACGCCTAATAATAGATAACTATGTTCTGATTAAAGAGCCTTTCAATTTTGCCGAAAATAATAATAATGGACAGACAAACGAATGATAGCTACCTAATATTCAAGTCGAATTGAAATTACTTTTTTGCAATCCCTTAAAATCAAGGCTTTACATTAAAAACAATATTTTCTGTACAAGGTATTCATAATGAAATATTTAAATATAAAACATTCTAGGAAGTATTCTGTTGTACTGCCGTTTTTGTTAAGGAAATAATGGGTTAGAAGTGTCGGTTTTTTCCAATATTAATTTAGTTTCACTCGGTCGTATAAACCATTTCTTGCAACTAAATTAAAAGTAAAACATAATGGAATTTGCTTGGTTTTCTTATATTACTAGGCGCTATACTTGTAAAATAGATATGAAATTAAATAAAAAAACTTCAAGAGTAAATATATTATCTAACTGTACTTGATACAATATTGAAACCGTTTACGGTTAAAATCAAAAAGAACGAACACTGCAGTGTTTCGTTAAGCATAAAATATCCAATACGGTATTAAATGAATCGGATAATAAATAAGTTCAACCTCACATAAGATTACATCTTTCAGAATATGAGCACCTTACATTAATGAATAACACAGTAAGAACAATACCAATTGCTTAATCAATTTTTTATACTTAAGAGACAAAAAAATAATCTTCAAGGCAATCTTCTATCATTGGATAGCATTATGTCTCATATTTTTAGCATATTGTATTTTTAATCAAATTGCGTTTAATTTTTGATAGTAAAAAGTGGTAGACATCGAGTTAAATCCCAATCGATCAATAATTTATAAAATTTTACGTTTTTGGTGACGATAGTAATCATGGGCGTCACCGAGGGTGTCAAGGGCAGGAACTGGAAACAGTTGGGGCAAGATAAACATAATAGAACTGAGCTCTCCAATGTTCATGTGTTAAAAGATACGAAACCCTTCTTTAGTCTTTAAACCGCGCATAAGGAGTACTGTAGAGCGATTCTTTAGCTGCCTCAGACAAATATAAAAACCTAGATAAGTACCATGATGGAAAGTCGCCTCCATGATGAAGTACCACAAACGGCGTGTTGAGCTACGCAGTACAGCAAGTAAAAACTTTAAACTTTTGGGTGTTTCATTCCCACCAGCCAGTAATGCTGGTGGGCGGGAAGTTCCTCCGGACTATGCCGGAAGGTAGGGCGGAAGGCCCTCTTAAACCTGCATTCAGGAATCGTGGAAATGGGTGGGTGGTGGTTCGGGTGAGAAAGTTGAGACGGACGAAATGAAGACAGAAAAGAATGAAAGATAATCTGTGGAATATTACTGCCCCAGCATTTGCCTAAGCGATCCAAGGAAACCACAGAAAAACTTCGATCAAGGCAGACGGACCCGGAATCGAACCGGCGTCCTCCTGAATACTAAGCAGTGGTCTAAACCTCTAGGCCATGCTGCTCGATCATACAGCAAGTAGATATCCATCAACATAAATTGAATATACTGATTTTCACTATATCTGCACTGAACCACAGATGGCGTTCATCTTGCCGTTTGTGGTACGAGGCAGCAAGTACAGTTGGTCTGTGTTCTGTCGAAACTTCCTGCGATCGGATATAGAATTCCTTAATAAAGTTACAATCATAGTTAATATTTAATATTAATGTGAAAACTCACTTGTTTTATGCACTAGAAAGTACCTCAAATTAATGGGGAAAAATTGCTGCTGCTATGAGACACCCTCGCCGGAAATCATACCCGGGACCTTTGGCTTTATGTACCAATGCTTTAACCGGGCGGCATGGTCTAGAGCAGGGGTCGGCAACCTGCGGCTCTTTGGATATGAAGCTGCGGCTTCCATACGAAAATATAATTTATTTTATCAAAAAAAAATATTTAAAAATCGTTCTGAATTGATTAACGAGGATTAGACACTGATTCTATTTCTCAGCCACTTGTACTCGCTTTTCACCGCATCCCAATAGTCTTCCAGATTGCTACAGTGAGGTGAAGAAGTTGGCATGTGGAGTGCTGACTGGCAAGAAAACAATTTGTGGCTTGTAAGGTTGCCGACCCCTGGTCTAGAGGTTTAGACTATTGCTTAGCATTCGGGAGGACGCCGGTTCGATTCCGGGTCCGTCTGCCTTGATCCAAGTTTTTCTGTGGTTTCCTTGGATCGCTTAGGCAAATGCTGGGACAGTAATACTCCACAGTCTTCATTTCGTCTGTCTCAACTTTCTCACCCGAACCACCACCCACCCATTCCCACGATTCCTGAAAGCAGGCTGAAAAGGGCCTTCCGCCCTACCTTCCGGCGTAGTCCAGTGGGACTGCCCGCCCCGCCCACCAGCATTACTGGCTGGTGGGAATGAAACACCCAAAAGTTTTTTTTTTGTTAGTTTTGGGGAAATGGGAAGATTAGCTCAGAACAGGAAAGAATGGAGGTGCGTGTCCAACCAGTCTTAGGACTGACGACCTTATGCTGATGATGATTGTTCATTAAATCTTGGCCCATTATTGGCTGTCCAATCTTGGGTTAGTTTTGTTCAGCAAGTCCAGTAGTCTATCAAGATTGCCAACTAGGTTTAGGCCGAAATGACAAACCAAGCATTTGTCATGTTTGATCTAATACTAGTTGCTAATTTAGAATCAGAATTGAATGTTGGGCCAAACTGGGGTCAATCTTCTTCCTGCCGTAATTTTCTACATTGGTAGTTTCTTACAAGTATCTGATGAAGATTTGGATTAATAATCCTGTATATAGAGTGACATTCAAATTCTAGTCCTAATCAAAATAAAGTGTTTTAGCACTTTAACAGTATCTCTGACAATATTGGTGGTAAAAATGTCAATTATTTTTAAATGTTTACGAAACAATAACAAATGCTTTTAGTATCTAACTACAACCGATTGATACATATAACTCATAAATCTGTGGGGTAAATATTTGTTTCAATTTACGTTGTATCACACACTGTAAGTAAATACTCTGAAAACTGTAGTGTTTAGTGCGTGATACAGTACTCGAATTTGATACAAGTAACTTTATAAAGATAGTAACATAAAACCGTGATTATCTCATTACATTTGATTGCGTATCATTTTTGTATGTTTTATTACACATTTTTATCATAATTATCAATACGCAGTTAAATGCTTTTCTTTCCAAGTATTGCACATGTATATAGGAATTCCTTTTTCGCTTTAACTGATAATACAAGAGCTGATAAATCTTACACACAATGTATGAAAATGACAGATAGTTACTATCTTTAAAGTAAAAGATCCACTTAAGTATGATTAACTTATCGTTATAATTCTCATACTGCATTACATGTTTAACAAATACATATATATTAATGCTCCGAATGAACTAAATCAGTAACGGGAGACTTTTTTAGAGTGACTCCTAGACTTATGAAGTGCTAGAAGTTAGAGTTTAAATAAAACTAAGGTGACCAACTATTTTTTGTTCAAAAGGAGTACACTTTGCAAGTATTTCATAAAAAATAAGAAAAAACGATAAAAACTTTATTTTCTTTTAAAAACATATTTTTCTTCGGAGTGGATTTTTTTTGCCAAATGAGGATGTTCGTCTAATAATGTAGCCACATCCGAACAACTTTCATTTTGCATATTAAATTTGACTGTTAAGACGGCAGATAATGTTTTTACAGAAAGTTGCGACTTCTCACTGCTCCAATAATCATTCCCTAGTGAAAATACCCTTTCAACAGCAGCATTAGTGCCTGGACAACATAA
>NW_020438942.1:140906-168453 GCF_000699045.2 Agrilus planipennis | reverse complement strand
GCGTCTTCGATGTATAGATTAAAAAGTAGCGGTGACAGTGTGCATCCCTGCCTGACTCCCTTCCTAATATTTACTTCTCTACGTTGCATCCCCAGCTCTATAACTGCCTGTTGCTCTTTATACAAACTAAGTATCACTCTTCTATCTTTGTAATTCATCCCTACATTTTTAAGTATATTTAACATCTTGTCCCATTTAACATTGTCAAAAGCTTTCTCTAAATCTACAAATCCTATGTACGCAGTCTTTCTTTTTTCTATCGTTTTCTCTATTGCTACCCGTAAAGCTAGAATATTTGGCAAATATTTCGCTAAAAATTTTTGCGACGAACACATTTTTGTAAAGAAGAAATAGAATTGGGTACATGTTCCTATGTCAACGATTACTAAGTTTTAAATTTGTTTAAGAACTGAAAGTACTATCTTCAAAATGTTTCGAAATGTTCAAACAACGGTTTATGCTGATGCGCAACAATGAATGTATATCGAATTGAAAACCAAAAAAAAAAGCGTCTGTCGAATCCGACACTTTAACTTAGCCTTTGTTAATTAAATAATTAATGATAGATAGTGTATGTCGAAACACCGCCTCTGTTGTGTAAGAAGACTGATATAGATAATTTCATTTCCTTTGTTTGTATGTATGTATCTCTCACGCGAATTATTTCTTATCAACAATCAATGTAGACACAAAAAAACTTCAATGTATGGTCATTAACGCTAGACATTTATGTATATTGTGATAACAAGTGCAATATTTACCAAGACAAAACATACCCTTCTTATTTAAAGTCCAATTAGAACTTGTTAAGTGATAAAGAAGACAGCAAACTAACTTTTAATTCTTAGATTATCTTGCAAATGTAAATAATACATCATGTGATACCTACCAAAGCAGAGGTATTTGAATTAGTTTATTGCAGGTTTGAGACCAAACCTCAGTTATGGAATGCACTAATTAATTCTGCAACGTCTGTGTTCAAAACACAGGAAGGATTAGATATGGTTTCGAAATTGTATGTTGAAAAACAGGGTGATTTCGGCACGGCTGATTTCGTCATTGAAAAATCTCTTAAAAACATCAAAGAAGAAACGAAATGGAGTGACGAAAATCTGCCAGTGATCGAATTATGGTTGGACAAATATCTAAAAGACAACAATGTTACCGTAGACGCATCTTAAGCTCAGTTTAAACATTCAAATTTAATAATTATAATTAACAATAATGTATGAACTTGAATTTAATACCTACTTGAAAATAAAGGTTATTTTTAAGTACCTAGTATATATGTATTTTAATTTTAATGTCTACTACACCGAATCAGTAATATCTCGTGATTACGCCTTTATTATTTTTATCGTTATGTGACACGATTGCTTTTTTTTAAATGTGAACTGAACGTCTGAGCATTCTACAAAAAGCGACAGAAAGCATTTAGGTCAACCATGGGATATGACCGCACATGTAGGAAATGCCGAACTTGACGACAGATCCAAATCTGGATCAGTAGTGCAAATCCAAGTGAAGTCAAGTATGGGTTTGTCAATACCGGTCAAAAGTTCAGACAATCTTCCAACGTAATGGCTTAGCTTAGTAATGTTTCGCTAAGTTTATTCCAATACTTAGCAGTGAAGTATGGATTTGTCAATACTGGATTAAAGTTTGATCAAGCTTCAAGGGTCAAGGCTAGGTATATATACAAACGTTTAGCCATTTTATATCCAGTACTGACCATCGGACTATTGACCAATACTGGCAGTCAAGTATGGGTTTGTCAATACTGGTCTAAAGTTCGGCCAATCTTTAAATGCCAAGGTAGGTATATTAACGTTTCGCCAAGTTTGGTACAATACTGAATACTGCCAGTCAAGTATGGATTTGTCAGTACTGGATCAAAGTTCGATCAAGCTTCGAGGGTCAAAGCTAAGTATACATATAAATGCTTCGCTATTCTATATCCAGTATTAACCAACGGACTATTGGCCAATACTGGGCAGTCAAGTATGAGTTTGTCAATACTGGTCCAAAATGCGACCAATCTTCAAGTACCTAGATAGGTATATTAACGTTTAGCCCAGTTTGGTCCAATAGTGGCAGTCAAGTATAGATTTGTCAATACTGGATCAAAGTTTGATCAAGCTTCAAGGGTCAAGACTAGGTATACATAAAACGTTTCACCATTCTGTATCCAGTACTGACCAACGGACTATTGGCCAATACTGGCAGTCAAGTATGGGTTTGTCAATACTGGTCTAATGTTCGGCCAATCTTCAAATGCCAAGGTAGGTATATTAACGTTTCGTCAAGTTTGGTGCAATACTGGTAGTCAAGTATGGATTTGTCAATACTGGAACAAGGTATATCAAGTACTTGACAACGAAGTATTGGTCAAGATGGAAAGCGACATAACTGCGTAATTGCTTTTGTTCATCATGTCTTGGCGTAATATTAGCTGCTTAATCTTGAGTTAGTATTGTTCCTTGGTCCAACACTGGCCCTGCAATCGTAGATCAAGCTTGCCAACCAGGTTTGGACCGTGAAAACAAACCAGGCATTTGCCATATTGGTTGTCAGTTTTGGACCAGGATTGAACAATCTTGGACCAAGCAAGGAATATCCGCTATCCTCATCGAAATATGCGAATCCTGATGAAGGTTCAGATTCAAGTGCAGATGTAGACAAGAGTGTGAGTTGTAAAATTTCTGCGGATGCAGATGACCGAATGTACAAGCCAATAGCGTTATGTTTGAAAATTATAACTTAAACAATTGCTTTATAAGAAGGAAATTGGCAGTTTATTAACAAAATAGAAACAAATATTATTCATGGTTGATGACAAATTACCAAATTTATAAATCAGTTTAACAATAACCAATGTATTACTTAACTAGTATTTTATTCATGGACATGTATGATAAGAGTTGTACCTCAGGTTATCGCCGAAAAATTCCATCAAGAAAACATGACTACAATTTTGCTGTTTAACCAAAAAGGCAAGGAAGCAATTTAAATAAACATAAAAGAATGCCACAGAGATTACTTAAATGGTCTACAATTTTAAATTTTTAAAATTTTCTGTTAAAAAATAATTTTTTTTTCCGCACTTAAAAAGACAGACGTCAATAAAGGCATTTACATTATTGCCTATTTAAGCTTATACACTTTCAAAAAGATAAACAATAAATCCAAACAATTTTAATTGTTATTTCATTTGTTTATGTAGACACAATTAACGTAGCTGTAAAACAGTGAAATAATTTGTACAAATAACGCACTAGGTACATTAGTTACAAAATCGTAAAACCAAAATGAAATTTAAAAAATAATTATTAAAACATGGTCTAATAAATACTTTTAAGTGTAAATTCTTGTTTTATTTTATTAGGAATTCAGAAACCTAATTTTCTCGGTGTCGTAAAAGTATTTTGGAATGATGAACCTTTATTATCATTTAATAATAAACCAGAAAAGATTTGGTTAAGACCGGAAAATATCGCTTATCAGAAAAGAAAGTACATGATAATTTTACATCAGTCTAGAAATTATTGTAGCTTCTTATAAAGAAATGTTTAATCACAAAGCAATCTTAAAAATATTTTCGGAAATTTTTTAATTTGATATACTTCTCTTGGTTTAAAATAATGTAAAAATTGTAGTAGAATAAAAGGTAAGCAATTGATGAAGAAATCAGCATTATTTACTGATTCATCAGTTATTTTGTATTGATGTATTCGGTTAATTTACTGTTCTATTGGAAATAAAATTAGTTTAAATGGGTCAAACTTCTTAGCATTCTTGTAGGTAATTTATTGCTTCTAGCAATTTGGCAAAAGAAAGTATTTGAGAACATTTTCGGAGATAATAATAATGCAGTAAATACTTTTGTCCGTATAGGAAACTCTTATAAGAAACGAATCTACTACAGTTATTCCTGGAGTTTTTTCTTGGTGATTTTATTATTTATTTACAGCAAACAAATAATTAAAATCTCAATAACAAAGACGTGAAATCTTGAATACCATGCAACAGCACCTTCGGTTCCACTTTATGAAAAGACAATGGTCTCAATAACCAATTTACCTACTCCAGGTATTTTATAAGTAGAGTTACCGTTATAAGGTCAGAAAAAGGTAATTTATGAACCAGAACGTTTCGTTGAAATTGTTGTGGCCATTTCCAGAAGATTCTTAATTGCAAGCATATATGAAGGCGACCGTTGAAACGCATCATTAACAAAAAGACATTAAATCCATCCATATCTAGGACGTAATTTTACACCACAAAGCTCTAAACGGAATTTTATAACTGTTTTGAACAAACAATGACTACAGATATTATAGGAACATTTTAAAATAAGATGTTAACGGTCAACTTATTATTTTCGTTTTAAAATAATGACTGCTAATTAAACCTTCTTAAATGGATATGTCAGAACAACGATCCAAAATAAATCATGTGTATGCATTAATTATCTATAATCTACGTTGATTTGCATAACCATTACTTTATCGTTGTGTTCCTTGCGTTAATTATCACGTTAGTTTTTCAAAGCGTTTAATTTTTCCTGGTGACAGCAAAATTGCGTAAATTTGTCAAAAAATTTTTTTACTCCATCTACGTAGGCTTACGTGAAAGGTATCTCGCTTTTTTAATTGTTGTAATAATTAAAATAAAAGAAAACCAAATAAACAGAAAAAATCAACTTATTTAATCCAATAGGTAATAGAAATAATTTTGAGAGTTACAATAGTCAATTAACAATATCGTAATAATCAATAATTTTTATAAAATCAACCACTTATTCGATTAATTGAATAATAACAACAGACCCAATTATCATATGGAATTAACAACAAATTGATTTAAAAA
Source organism: Agrilus planipennis (assembly GCF_000699045.2). Taxonomy (NCBI): domain Eukaryota; kingdom Metazoa; phylum Arthropoda; class Insecta; order Coleoptera; family Buprestidae; genus Agrilus; species Agrilus planipennis. The sequence continues at coordinate 163,584 of NW_020438942.1, read as the reverse complement.
TGTACACAATTTGAACAATCAAATCGGATAATATTTATTTAAAAATTAAATTTAACCAATATTATTTATTTAAATCCATTTATGTTTTGCGAAAGCAAGCACTGTGTCCTTCATTTTTTTGGTGTGTCTAGGTCCTAACAAATCATCCCTGGTCCAATCGCTTGGCTGGAAATCTTCCAAACTGTGCTGAACTTTTCCCCTTTCAGTAAAAATGGGTTTTAACATCACTGCCACATGGTAGAATTCTTCTTTTGCCACTCTGTTCAATTCCTCTTCAAAGACGTCCCAAGAAAACAAGCCAATATCGATGCCATAATCTTTCAAGTTATCCAAAAAGTTTTCGTAATAAATACGAACTAATCTATCGAAATTTTTATCCAGGACGTCGTTAATAACACTCGTAAACAAGAAAAATATAAGATCTTTTATCGGCGAATCAAGCGTTATGAGTTGCAGATCGACTATTTTATTTTTTACCGGTTTTCCAGTAATATCCTTCAATACCATCGTATTGTTAACCCAATAATCAGAATGAATGACGGTGATGAAGGGATCTTTGGGTGGATTTGGAGGAACGGTCATCGCTTTATTGATAGCGGCTTGAATTCTCGGTAAATATACCTCAAGTTCTTGTACCTGATTAACCCCATCGATAATACTGTCGTTGAACGCTTTCTTAGCGTCTTCAGGAAACTGATCGAAAGTTTTGTTTTTCGTTGTACACGGGAGTATCTTTTCTTCAAATACATCGGGCCTTTTCAATCGTAGAGCGAGGGGAACTGCATGAAATTTGGCCAAATCTCTCACAATCAATTCGGCATGAGCTAAATCAAAACCGACAAGTCGATCACCCATCTCATAGCCATAACTTTTGAGGTTGTCGAATATAATAGCTGCATCATCGTCCACGCTGTCTTTGTTTTTGTCCAAAGATAATCTAGCTCCGTAACATTTAGGAAAAATATCAAATTCGTGCTCTTTCGGTACGTTGTTGTCTTTCTGGAACCGTAGAATGGCCGGAACTGCGTTCAGATATGCGTTTATTTCCTTTTTGAATGTAACACTAACATCGAATACGACCCTGAGCATTTCGCTGGCTGGCAAAATTTTAGCCACTAAATATAGCACTTCCTCCTTCGTTTCGCCCGGCTTTTTAACCGTTACGTCCACCGCCAACATAATACTTCCATAATGTTCCCCGGGATCGGTGAGGAACTTGTATTTTTCTTCTAAAACTTCCACCTCGCCCAGGGTATGCTTGAGTAAATCGCCCAAGTTGCGCACTTTCGAACGGACCATCTCTGAAGTCACTGAATTACTTCGAATGTGCGTTTGTGTGAGTTCAATGGAGTAAACTACTATTACTATCGACAATTGCACCAATCAGCTGAATTATAGTGTATCGAAAGAGGCTCCAACCACGTGGTACACTTACTAAGATAGATACATACAATAAATAATGCAAGCGCAATTGGGTTGATAAAACGAGCAAACGTTATTGCACGACGGTGTATTGCCGAATGTTTACAGTCGGTGGATATACTAAATAAAGCTGATATTGATAACGACAAGCAATTTACAACAAAAACCGAGACGTACATACATTGGTTAGCGCAAAATGTTATTAGGTAACATTTATTTTAAAATCATGCGTTTAAAAAGTGCTCCCGTTCCAAACGGCAGTCGTCTGCTTCTAACAAAAACGAATCATACGCAAGCCTATGCTTCATTTTAAAAATACAATTTTTGCTATGAGTATTTAAAATAGTGCGTAGTAGTACTGGACAAGCATCATCCAGAAAAGTGTAAATTTTTAATTTTTAAAGAGCAACATAGTAATTAATTCTAATCTATAATGATTTATTTAAGCAGGGAAATTAAAATTAGGAACTTTCAAATTTTTCAGACATCTTATATGCGCATAATAGTTGATCAACGTTCTCAACAACACCTAAGAAAATGAGGATGTACTTAATGTACTGTTTTCAGTTGTTGAATTACATACCTGCCTATTTATGAGATACTTTAATTACAAGCCAATTAGTTACCTAGATACATTAAATTAATTGTTAGTTATGAAATACATATCCACATGAAAACTGTACAATTACATTTAATAAGCATAGACAGTATTATAATTAATATTATGTAACAACTTATATACCTATGCACATATGTATTCATGTGAAAATTTTCTTTATTCGCTTATTGCCTATAAGCTACTGAAGGTACCTACACAAAACATGTCGTTTCTTAATAAAAATTAAATCAAAAAGTTTAATTTAATATATCGCCTTCTGTAACACATTTTAATTTGATTCTTACGTGTAATTATCTGTATCCATTTAATGAAAAAATAAAAACATTGGGATCTCATTTTGATGAACAATCTTACTTTCTAAACTATTCTACTAAAAGTAAACCTCATTCTCTGTAACTTTAATTACTCCTTTAAATTCGCATATTTCCCCACATATCACTTTCTAACCTGTCACCTTTCCATTCCATCACAAACTCTTTGACTTTGCGTGGCTGTTCCACAACAGAAGAAGTGAGTTAATGTTCCCTCAGTACCTACATTCCCACTCTCTATATATTTTCTTATACCCTTTTCCTGTATTACCACATCCAATTCTAAACAATACTTCCTTATTCTCTTTCCTTTTAAGGGTACCTTTTATTCAAATATTCTGTTTCAATAATTATATTGTTGAAGCTCCCCTGGGCATCATTGTTATAAGAAGAGTCTAGAATTGCCACCCACTCTGCCTCTAATTTTTTATTCTGCCACATATTCAAGTCATCTTTACATGTGCATACCTCTTCTCCACTCCTTTTCTCATCCCATACCATTCCACACGCTTCAATTATTTCGAGTACATTAAATATTTCCCACATAGATTTTCCACCTTTTGAAGAATTTAAAAGTGAGAATGTATTCTCTTCTTTGGCATACAAAAATGAGAAATTAATTAATATATGTAGGGTCCCCTACATCTTTTTTGCATAGTACTGAGCCTTGATACAAAACTTTTCTAGTAGCCGTTGATAAAAAATTGCCATTGACTTTGTTTTCATTATCATTAATAACCTTCAACTGTAACTAAGCATAATTTCGCTTTATGCTGTAATGATTCCATTGCTTGTGTTTATTCAGTTGAATTGAAATAAAAATCGTGTTCTTTTTTCAAGTATATCCATTAAAAGAACTTCACGGTTTTAAAGTAATCAGCTTTAATACATCCCAATGACTTCGTTTTATATCAGTATTAATGTTTTAAAATGGTTGTGATTTTGAAAAGTTTGATTGAACAACCAGAATCAAAATTAAGGAAACATTTATAGTGGACTTGTTTGAACGATCCCTGTATCCTCCAATTGTGACATCATAGGAAGCGTTATAAAATGGAAAGCTAACCTCAATGTTCTTTTGCTGTTTGGTTTCGCTCAGCTTCGGTGTGATTACTTGCCACCATTCATTATAATGCTTAAATAGGAGTGATTATGTTTCATTATATATTTAAATTAAAAGTGATAAATTTAACATGTGCTTCCGTAATAAAGTTAAAGTATGGGATCCCTTGAAGGTTTTATTTCAAGGCAAGGAGAAGTTTAACAATTACATTGTTGTAGTTTTAAACACACCAATAATTGCAAATGGGAAAGAAAGTTTATTGCTAAATTTATGGAATAACGGTAAGTAAAGATATGAAATATAAGTACCACAATTCAAGTAATATGTTACATAACTACTTTATTGTCTTTCTTTCTAACTTAATGTATTGTATCTCTGTAGCCTGCATGAGAGTAACTGTTGATGGTGGAACACTTTGTTGGTTTTCCTGGTTGAAATCAAATAATATAGATGAAACATGCATTAATCCTCCTGACTACTTAACTGGTGATCTAGATTCTATTCCAGAAAATTATCTAAAAAAAGTGGAACAAAGATATCCTCAACTGGAGATTATTAAAACAATGGATCAAGATGAAACAGACTTCACAAAATCCTTAAGAGTTATTCAGTCAAAGATTTCTGAAAGTAACATTGATGTTCCTATAATAATTGTATTAGGAGACAGTTCTGGAAGGATTGATCAAATTATGGCCAATGTGAACACATTGTTTAAGGCCAAAACCATTGTTCCAAATAGTAGTGTATATTTATTAGGTTCTGATAGTTTTTCTTGGTTGTTGTCTGAAGGATATCATAAAATTAGTATTCCTGTTAGTTTATCCAGAAGCAAAACTTGGTGTTCTCTGGTACCTATTGGGTCTTCTTCCATTGCAACAACAACAGGATTGAAATGGAATTTGAGTAAGGATTTTAAATACTTTGATACTTCATTGTTTCATTTTTTTAATAACTTATGTGATATGCATAGACAGCGATGTGTTAGAATTTGGGAAGATGGTGAGTACATCCAACACTTACAGTGGGGATCCTGTGGTGACTGTACTTAATAGTGCACCATTGCTTTGGTCCATGGGCATTCTTCCATTGGTAGGCAACTCAAAAGAGCAACAGACTGAAGATAGTGTGAATGTGATATAACACACTTAGGCCATTTCTACTTATTGTTGAACAGTCATTCCAAAAAGACCAATAAACATGTTATTTATTTGTGAATGTTGTTTTTTAGTATTGTAATAAAAGGGAATAAATGCATATATGTATATATGAGTAAATTCAAATTTTATAAATAAAAAAACACATATAGGTTGGAGAAGGTCATTGGATGTCACAAAGATGGAAAAAGGGATAATGAAGTAGGTAATATTTAATATAAGTGGTACACCTTTGGAGCCACCAAAAAAATTTATCTCAAGTAGTAAGAATTGTAAATACTTAACAGTAGGTACAATTGCCCATAAGCCAGCAACAAAAGAAGTACCACAAGGTGGAATTTTTTAAAAAGTAGTGAGAGTGTATACAGTAAAATTTTTTAAGATTGATCAACTCAGCCCATCATTGCTTATCTCTATCAAAAAGAATTAAATAGTACCCATGTCAGCATTTGGCCATTGCCTCAGACTTCTCTCTGTTCCCATTATTGTTTATCTCTATCAATAAGAATCAAGTTTTACTCATATCTGCTTTTACTAGAACAATGGTTATCATCATCATGAGACCATCAGCTCAGGCTTTTTTCTGTTCCCATCATTGCTTATCTCTATCAAAACGAATCAAATTCGACTCGTGTCAGCTATTAGCAGAACATTGATCATCATCATCATCATGAGGCCATCAGTTCAATCTTTCTTCTGTTCTCATCATTGCTTATCTCTTAAAAAAATCAAGTTCGACTGATGTCAGCATTTACTAGAACAATGATCATCATCATCATGAGGCCATTACCTCAGGCTTTTTTCTGTTCCCATCATTGCTTATCTCTATCAAAAAGAATCAAGGGCGAATCATGTCAGCTATTACTAGAACATTGATCATCATCATCATGAGGCCATTACCTCAGGCTTTTTTCTGTTCTCATCATTGCTTATCTTTATCAAAAAGAATCAAGTTAGACTCATGTCAACATTTACTAGAACATTGATCATCATCATCATGAGACTATTACCTCAGGCTTTTTTCTGTTCTCATCATTGCTTATCACTATCAAAAAGAATCAAGGGCGACTCATGTCAGTTTTTACTAGAATAATGATCATCATCATCATGAGGCCATCAGCTCAAAGACCAGAAGCGTTGGTTGACGTCAAAGCAAGCATTACAGCTTGTTCAATCAAGAGCAGTTGCGATAATCAAAAGATCCAATGGATTCCAAATGTAGAGACGTTATGGTGAAATGTTGTTCCATGCCTCCCTCGTCGAACTGGGATCAGCAGAGGTGCTGATGGCGTACAAGCTTACCGTCTTCAAGTTTTCTCTTTCAAATTCTGTTCCTGTTACTCCTAGCCTTCAAGTAATATGTTAAAGATGGGAAACCTTTTTACTATTGGAGGCTTTACTTAAGTTTTGCGTAGTTTTATCAATTCGAGGTGACCTAAGCAGAGCTGCTGCATTGTAATTTATGTTATACAGAATAGATGGCAGCACGTTATTTATTTTCCATTAATTTTTAAATTCTCGTGATATCTAACATCAAAATTAATAATTAATGTAAGGGCTAACTTTTTTGAAGGCAGAACATTCTGCACCCCTGTACTAAACGTTTCAAAGTGGACCTAAATCATATGTTACTTAGGACTAAGAGCTACTTCGTACCAAATTAAGTAGTAGTTCCTTTTGGTGGTATCTTTAAAAATAAAGGAAAATCTATTAAGAACAACGAATTCCCTAATATGGCAGACAAACGTTCAAACCTGATCGTTAACTTATTTTGAATTTGGCTAATGCCTTAATGGGCAGTTCTCATCTAGATGTGCTGTGAAGGTTCAAAAACTTAAGTGTGATTCATTACCACTAGCTGATAATAATGGACGGGCTATCCCACTGACCCATTTTATGGTGCAAGGTGATGGATAAGGCAGGAAGCCCTCTTCAGCTTTAAGAATCGTGGGAATAAGTGGGTGTGGTAGTTAAAGGAGGGAATGAGGTGGAAGACTCTAATAAAACGTTGAAAAGGTGAAAGACTTCTACAGAATTTTACTGCCCCTTCATTTATAGATCTAGACAAATGTTTTCAAACTTTCTCGTCCGCGAACTCCTTTTGCCCTCAACTGTCCCCGCCTCTCGAAGAACGAGTAGGGCGGTTAATTTAAATACAGAAGTTATTTATTGTGTTCAATTCACCACGGGGAAAATGGTAAAATTCTTTCATAATGAGTAAATTGGACTTCATACCCACAGGGGTATGTTACAGTTTCGTCCTTGAAATCAGGGAAAGGTATCGTACTCTCGGTAGGGTCACAGTAAGAAACATCGTAACTTCGTCAGCACGCCTTTGTTTATATTATGATACAATTAGTGTCTTCCATTAATATAATAATCTTGAATTCAGTGCTTGTCTGATTTTGTTGGTTCTCACATAGGTACTCCTTCTCAAATTGTTATTTATAATAAGATTTGGGTAATTTTTTACATTAGTTGACATTGGAATTGAGACATGAAGTTTAGTCAGGTAGGTAGTACTCACCAAGTGAAGTAGTGTAGTAGTATTTACTAGAATTTTGTTTATTATTTCTACTTGGTCAGTACTACCTACCTGACTAAACTTCATGTCTCAATTCCAATGTCAACTAATGTAAAAAATTACCAAGATTTGTTGTGTTTTTGAGTTATGGCTAAAAACAATCCATCAAGAGTACCCAGTATTGTACCTATGTACTTCTACAATTAATATCTGTCTGCACACGAATCATTTCTGAACGGCTCACAACTTCATTAACTGTAAGAACTGTTGAAAAATAGTAGAACGTAATATACCAAAACCATATCTTTTTAGATATAGGTAAAATAATACCAATTAAAATTGATAATGCAAAAGAAATGTTTGAAACGGGTGTGTGATATAAATACACTTCAGTATCAAGCTCCTAAATGCTTCAGCGCGCATGTACAGCCTAAACAGAGTCGACATCTTGTTAAAAAGTGCGAGCTTGCCTTTTATGGACAGAGACAGGGTGATGTAGCAAAAAAAGAAATAAATTTATTCGCTGTTGCAGAAAAATCTTCTAAATGTACCTACAGATATTGTGACATTAATTAAATATTTATAATCATTACAACTACTTAAAGACTTCTGAAAAATAGATGATAATACTTAGTAAAATAATTGGGTCTTGTAATGTACATATAAAGGTAAAAGATGGTTTTATCCAGTTGTAATTATTTTTCAAATTTAGTTACATTGTTTAAATAAGAATGAATACTTTTACATCTCATTTCGCTATTATTTTTAGAAGTTAAAAATAACGTGACCTGTAATCCAAAAAACTGGAATTGCTTTAGGTTACTATTATAATTGAAGGGATTTAAACTTTAAGTATAATACATGCACATATTAAAACTTTACTAAGGTCTATAATGTTCAATGTATTATTTTTACAAATGCATTTATTTGTAGCCGAATAACTTGGCGAAAGGCCAGCGTTATTATAGTCGAAATAACTATGTAATTTCTTAAATACCTAGTAAATAATGATGGAGATGCCTAGATTACTAAAGCACATTGACATAAATATCTGTGGAGAAATGATAAAATTTTCTATTTCAGGCTCTACAGCTCCAAAAAAACCAACGACTAGTAGTTTTATTGCTAAAAATATCCGTTTTGGTGGTTCGACTCCATTTATAATTTGTTCCTGAATTTGTCACTTTTACGTGCCCTACTCCGAGGGCTCTTATCATAATTAAGAACTGATTTGATTCACATAATAATAAATTCAAATATTTCTATAGAGAGATACTGACTCGCTGGAATTGTGCAAAAAATCGGGTGTACAGTTTAATTGTTTAAAAGGAATTATAATTGTAGTTCATTATATTTAATCAGATTAGAAATAACTTTAAACAAAAATATCAGATCATAAAGTTTTCTAAAAGAACAAAGAGATGATAATCGCACAAATTTATAGATTAGATTACTGTTCACAAATAGTTAAGGAAATGGGATGTTTTAGTTTTAGGGAAATGCGAAGATTATCTCAAGATAAAAAAAGTAGAGGTGTCTTAGAACTGACGATCTTACAATAATTATGATGAATCAAATAATGTCATAAGTATTGTCTGAATCAACTACTTAATTATCATTCCTGAAAACCGAGTTTATATCATTTATAAGAATATTGAATTGAAGAGAATCGGCCCATAGTGTGAGCCCTGGGGAACGCCTGGTTGACAGATATAATGCAAGAATTAAATTCCTCATATTTTATAATCTTATATTACTTTATTCTTTATATGATAAGGTGGCTGAAGGTCAAAAGATGAAGCCCTTGTTTAGTGAGAATATCCCCATGTTCGGTTCTCAGTTTTCCTTTCACTATATTTATCAGAATTTAATGGTATTATCTTATGAAAATAAATAAAAATTGAGAAGAGTGCAGCTTACATTTGAAATATTTTTGTATAGATTTCTAACGTTTTCCCGATTATCTGTTGTATAAGTAGGTACGGTTGTTTTGTCGAAAAGGTTTTGTTTTTAACACAGTATGATCTATATGCTCGAAAAAGGTAAGTCAGTAGCGCATTTTCTATCAACAAAAACCCACATGTTTGCGAAAGCAACATAGCTAAAGAGTAAACGGTGAATGAAACCGATACATACAAAATTGAATTTTTTGGTATCATATCCGAAATTTTAAGCACTAAAAATAAGACAAGCGACGTGCGCATTCAAGTCTTCCCCTAAATTAAAGTCTAGATATTGTACTAGTCACTGCTGACTCGGTGAGTGGCGTAGTGCTCCTCGATAATTCTCATACATTTATCGTAAGTTCATTTTTTTTTGTTATTTTTTTATGGTATCACTTTAGAATAAACAAAAAAATTTTAAAAAATATATTCGAGTAATTCTAAAAATTTTTTGATTTCGAAATTGGGCACAGAAATGTGGTGAATATTAATTATATCAGTTGTGAGTAAACGTATGTATATTGTTAGTACGGACTTTTAATGTAACTGCTTCAATTACAAATTGATTTCTAATGAGAAATCTACTGATAGAAAACGAAGAAATTTGTCTGTACGATAATATAACAGGTCTATATTACATAACGCCATTTCCATTTAAATTTAGCCCAAAGTTATTTTCTCCATCTAACATCTCGAGTATGAATTACTGTAGCATTCTTAATTTTATTTTAATATGGGCACACTATTTTAAAAAAGGGGCCGAACACATAGAACTGTAATCAATATTCCTCTCTCCTGTCTCTCCATCATCATCTTCTTGATCTATTTTTGTCTATCATTAAATTGGACAGTTTTAAGTAAAGCAACAGGGATCGACAGAATAGATATTATATTAGATATTTATGTTTTAATTGTTGTATACTACCTACATATATAGACCAGAATAATTGAATTACCTCAAAATACTATTTGCAATGTGGAAATGTGATCTTATTGAAGCGCTCCATGAGTTTATTTGTGGAATATAGGTGGTGGGTAGACATGCTGGTACAAAAATAGATTGGAACTGTAAACGTAGCCAAATACAGAATTGCTTGGAGCTAAAATTTCATCAAGAAAATACACTAGATAAAATATACTTCAAAGAATATCTTTTTAAAAAACATTTTTTTTTTCAACAATTATTTCGTCACTTTCTAGTAATATCCATCAAAAATTTGACGATTTATTGGAGAATTTATTGGGAATTAGATATACAAATTAATCTCCTCCTTGGTATTAATAAATTAAATTAGAGAACGTCATTTTAAGGATAGGTACCTAAAATAGGTACCTACATGGTTGAAAAAATAAGCAATTTCTAAATATAAATATCTTTCGAACGTAACTAAAAGAGCTTTTGCAAGCTTTATAAATTCAGCTGGAATTGTAGGTTTTTAAACGAAGTTTTATATTTCAGTTCCCTAACCAACTGCCAAGATGTCCGATGAAGAAGAAGTTTACTCGTAAGTCTGACGAAACTTTAATGTAAACAACTAGGAGCTTACGCATGAACTGAAAACGGTTTATTTTGTTTATCTTTTTTGTTTTTTTCTTGTTATTTACTTTAATATTCAGGTGCTCATGGCTACTAGGGCTAGTCTATAAACGTATGCAACACACATGTTAGTAAATGTAATTTTTAACCCCTTTTAGCGAAGAAGAGGAGGAAGAAGAAGTCGTAGAGACGTAAGTTGAGAATGTTTAAGTATTTAAATTTTATTAATTATACGTGCAGTCAACATTCATATCAAATTGGAATAAAAAGTACACTCAAACCTTTTCATTAATAAACAATTTATACGAATATTTGTATCAAAATTGTATATTAATTTTCTCTTTTCAATTTCATGTCGTAAAATACGTAGGTACCTGATATAGTTTGGACGCAAAAGATAGGCACAGAAGTTTCCTTTTTATATTATTTCATTAGCCGTAGTGAGTAATTAATTAATTTGAATGAACTTATCCCAAAATATTGTCTTATTATTATTTTCTTCATTGAACTATTTTTACAAGTATTGTAGATGGAAACAAATTTGCTATCCTTGAAAATGTTGAAACTTTCCTCTCTATCAAGACAGATATGGGTACCTACCTATTTACCATTTTTGTTTCTCCAATTGGAATAAATCAATTGCAATTTATTGGAACTTTAAACACAAACAAAATACGACTCTCCATGGTAACTCTATTCGTTTTTGTTTATAATGAAGGTTCTCAGCCCGCTGTCTAAAATGTCCTCTCAAATTAATGGTTTAAGTAATTTTTCGAAAAAAATAATTAATGATATGAATGCAATAGGCCTGTACGTGGAAATAATAATTATACTTGTAGATCTCGTTTCATGTCAACATAAAATTTAATAAACATCTTTTTCTCTTGCAGAAAGTAAGTATCCGATGCCCCTGTGTCCCTTTCTTCACCTACTGTAGTAAACACTAAAAAGAAGAACTATTTCAGATAAATACCTTACCTGCTGTTTAGTTTACTAAATTGAATTATATATCTATATGTATCACAAATTAAGTGTAACATTTATCAAAAATATCGTTGCCACACGTAAAAAAAGGAGTGTCGTGTTTTTTCGTTATTTTTTCCTGTAATACTTTTTGTATTTTGTAAATTTTGTTGTTCTTAATTGTTTTATTTTTAATTTTTTCTTTCCTCCACCACAACCTTGCCCTTGGTGTGTCGTCTGTGGTACAATAGACCAGTCGAAAGAAAAGTTGAAGTCGAGTAAGTTTTTTAGTAATTTTGAGAAGCCTAGCTGCTTTCTGCTGCGGGCATTTTTTTACGTCTACCAGCTCAACAGAGGTATTCCTTGCATTTTTACTTCAGATTGCTCTTTTATCACGGAAACTATTTCAGAAACATCTACTGGGCTAAATTTTAAATTATTGTACGTTTAAATTTCTTATTTAAAGAAAGTTTTCAGAAAAATGCAAGGATTACAAAAAGTTGGATAAAAAATCTTACAAAAGCTCGTCAGCTTCAAACTGCCGCATCGTGGAGTTTTGACTTTTTGTCTTACATATTTACAGGTTTTTTGTATTTTTGCATTATGTAATAAAATACGCTGCCTGAATGCATTTTTTCAACTGTATTTTTTTGAATTTTTCTAATTATTAATTCTTCATTCGCGTGTTTTTTAACATTTTACTTTTTGTGAATTTGCATAATTTTACTACTACTCTAGCTAAATATTAAATATCTTTAATGTCTTTTTTTCAACCGATCATTTATGAACACTTTCTAGAAAGGAAAAAAGGAAACAAAACTAAAAGTGTATATTACGATAATAACTGCATTAACTGAATTTTTTAACGATTAAAACATTTAGTCAACAACAACAATTCAATTCCTTCGTAACATTTTAGTTTTGCATCCTTTTAGTTTTTACATATATTTAACCGATATATTTAAGGAACGAAATTTAATAGATAATAGATGATAGCAAAAGCTCTTCCAAAAATGTATACCATTGCATTTGTTTTGTTTAGTATCAGTTCTTAAATGACAATCTTATAGGGAGTCCGGAGATCCAGAGTTCATTAAACGTCAGGACCAAAAGAGATCCGATCTCGATGAGCAACTCCGAGAATACATCGCAGAATGGCGTAAACAACGTGCCAAGGAAGAGGATGAACTCAAAAAACTGAAAGAGAAACAGGCCAAACGCAAAGTCACGCGTGCTGATGAGGAACGTAAGATGGCTGAAAGGAAGAAGCAAGAAGAAGAGAGACGTGTCCGCGAACTGGAAGAAAAGAAACAACGCGAACAAGAAGAGAAGAGGCAGCGTCTCGAGGAGGCCGAAAAGAAACGTCAAGTTATGATGCAAGCCATGAAAGACCAGAGTGCAAAGAAAGGTCCCAATTTCACCATCACCAAGAAAGATGCATCCGTAAGTTTAAGTTTTATATTCACATGGATCTTCACAAAAGATTCTTTAAAACGCTCCACTAATCTTTGTTTACTATTCTAATGTAGGCAGCATTGTCTCCTGCCCAATTAGAAAGGAACAAAACCAAGGAACAACTAGAAGAAGAAAAGAAAATTTCCCTTTCCATCCGTATCAAACCTTTGCAATTGGACGGACTTAACGTAGACGCCCTTAAAAAGAAAGCCATTGAACTTTGGGATTGTATTGTCAAACTTGAGACAGAAAAGTACGATTTAGAAGAAAGGCAAAAACGTCAGGACTACGATGTACGTATTTTTTTATAGTAACATCAAGCACTACTTTCATTGAGGATGAACATATGACCACCGAGTGACATTGCTTACTGTAATTTAATTTCTATTACAGCTTAAAGAATTGAAGGAAAGACAGAAACAACAATTGAGGCACAAAGCCTTGAAGAAGGGATTGGACCCTGAAGCCCTCACAGGAAAATACCCGGTAAGAATCAATGACTTTTGTTGATGTATCCAATCGTTGGAAATTAAACTTTTATTTCTCTTTAAAGCCAAAAATACAAGTCGCCTCCAAATATGAACGTCGTGTAGATACCAGATCGTATGACGACAAGAAAAAATTATTCGAAGGAGTAAGTATTGAAAAGTTGAAATCATTGATTAAATATACTTCTGCCAAAAAAGAAAAGAAAACGTACACCTTTCAATTTATGCACGACACTGGAAAACAGACACCATTACATAACGACATTTAAATTGGGGGGAATAAAAGACCTTATAAAACTTAATAAACAAAATTGAAGCAGCGTCTATAATCTTATGAACAGCAGTGAAACTCATTCCTATCACTATTTTACTGCACGATCACAATAGCAGATTCAACAGGGCTTTAATGATTATATTTAGTGAGCAGATAAAAAATGATTGTGTATTATGCACAGGGTTTCAACTCATTGTCCATGGAAGTGCTTGAAAAAGTATGGCAAACAAAAATGGAACAATTTATGAATAGAACTAGAAGTAAGTGGGGAATAATGTGTCTCCTGCACGGTACCCCAATATGTTTTTCGTTTTTCATCTATCATTAATTTATGTTTTCGTGTCTTGTTTGTCCAGTGAAATATCTATATATTTAATATAGGTACATATGTGCAAATGATATTCTCATCAAAGGACCTCTGAAAATATCGTAAAAGTTTTGATTATTGTTGTTGTACATGTGCCTTATTTGTCCCCTTAAACCATTCCTTTCGATTTAACAGGGTCTTGAAGAAATCATTAAGGAAGTATCCGAAAAGACATGGAAAGATAGGAGCGGCCAATGGGAATCTCGTCAAAAAGGTACGTATAAGTTTTTAAATGATGATACTATTATAGTCTCTACGAAAGTTCATATTGGTAACCTTCACTAGAGCTTATACTGCACAAATACCATTTCTTATATTGAAGGCCAGTATCCAGGGTGCAAAAATCTCATCTTATTTTTATTGCTAAATATATATTGAATATATCTCTTATCTCTAGAGCAGAAGTTATTGCCTAGAGGGGTAAGGATTACCCAAGAGAATGATTGGTAACGAATATCTATCTCTTTCCTAAGAGTGACTATTTGTCATACTCAAAATACTTCAGTTTAATAAATTATATTCACTTTGATCGATAATATTAATAAGTATCAAGTCATTAACATTCATTTGAGGAATTAGTGTGAGTACCACAATTTGGAAAATGAATAAAAGTAAGTATTTATCAGTTCTTCAAAATAAAAAGGTAACGACCTTGAAGTTAACCCTGTACCAAATAAAGACCACATGAAAGTGTTTATTTATGTTGTCATTATGTTTCTTTTTAATGTTACCAAGTATTTTACTTTCAAAATAAATTTAAGGGGTACAAAGTGATAAAAAGGTACTCTGCATTTTAGCGAGACTACCAAAATGGTTCGGTGAACGCCCTGGCAAGAAATCTGGCGATCCTGAAACCCCTGAAGGTGAAGAAGAGGGTAAGCATGCTGGTGATGACGATGAAGACATCAGAGAACCTACCTTCGAACCTGAACCTGAAGAAGAGGAAGAAGAAGAGGTAGAAGTTGATGAGGAAGAGGAAGAAGAAGAGGAGGAGGAGGAAGAGGAAGAAGAGGAAGAGGAAGAAGAATAGATTTAGGTACGAAATGATACTTTCTCATAAAGCCTAGTGTATGTCAACAGAGTCGAAAAGATTAAATAAAAGCTTCCCACTCTTTTAAATGATAGTAATCTTTTCAGGTTTTTGTTACTGATAAAGACAGAATTCCAGTGAAATCATTTTAAGCAACCTCAGCACAAATGAGTTATTACTATTATTATTATTATTACTATCATTTGTAATACTTATTTCGTGAACTTGTATATTATTATTANGTTGTATTTATGTAATCATTTAATTTATTGGAGTAAAAAAATTATTATGAGGGTTTTTGGTCGGTTTTCTTTTTTTTGCATTATGATAAAGGATTATAAATGATTATCAACTGTTGATAACTGTAATCCCATAAAATAACGTCTAATTTTATAGTGGGTAAATGTCTTATATGGTAACTTTGCAACGTAAACGTAAACCTTGCTTAATGACGACATTCAACTCTGCGCAATAAATTTAGGAAATAGCTTCTACTAATTTCAAAATTTATAACAGGGATCTCGTCATATCCATTGGACAGTCTACTTCACTTTCAGAGATAAGGTTACTTAATCATTATTCTGATTAAAAAGGAGTTCTGAATGAAAAAAAAGTTGTATAAGTCCCAAGTTACAAAAAGGTATAATGCTGTGCATTAAGTTAATTGGTATGGGTTATTTTAATTAAAATCAGATTAGAGTTGTTAATATATTTATTTACAGCAGATATTTATGTTTATACTGCAATATAATATAAAATGCACATGTTCTCCTACAATAAAGCCTAAATAAACTTAAATAGCAATTGTATTCAAATTATAGAAATTACCAATTAACCAGCAACCACCTTGTTTTGCTGTTGGGTTTTCTGAGTCATGTTGATTTTGTCTCCTAAACTAAGCGCCATTCCCTAAACAAAACCAAAATAAATAAATCTATTGCAGACTAATGTTTAAAAATTCAATAATAGCTACCTGACTCTTGGCTCTGATCCGTATGTGTCCTGTGACGGGGGCGTCAGGTTTGTTAAAAGGCTTCTCGATACTTAAATTAGCCAATGCATCTTCACCAAAAATGGATTTTGCATACATATTAGCAGCCATAAATCCACATTGTCCCGATAGTGCTTTTTCTGGTGTTAAGCACTTCATGTTTGTGCTCTTTATAAGGTGTTGCAAATATTCGGCCAGATCTGTAATGGTTGTCGAAACAGAAACTTTATTTTCCCACTCAAACTCCGCCCACATTTGTCTGAATTCGGCATCGGAGCAACTTGCTGGGACAATATAGTCCATGATATCAATGTGGATGTCATTTAATACGACCACGTTCCTGTCAGAAGCAGCGCCAGTGACATCATAGACAATATTGCCAAATATGATACCATTTTCTGTGCTTGCCACTTTAACATTGGCTTTTATATTACAAAAATCTTTAGGGGCTAGTACAACGGGTTGTGGCTTTTCAACAAGTTTCAAATCACCCAATGTGGCCAGTTCCAGGGTACAATTCTGTAGTGTGTCGTTTGTCTGGTTCACAATCAGCACATCCAAAACAATATCATACTGATTGACGTGAACAAAGGCTTCTGCATATACAGGATCAGAAAATCCAGTCAGTTGTGTTATCTTATTTAGTTTACTAATCGATGTGGATGTGGAATCAGCTGTAGAAGTTCGTCCTCCTATCAAAGCTTGGGCCAAAGCTGTTTCAAACACATTCTCGCCCAATTCATTCTTGTCAGTTTCGAATTGCATGAACGACACTGGATCATCAGCATGAATTTTGTTGGCAATTTTGTTCTTCACTTTAGATAAAATTGCTTCATCTTCGACCTCTTTAGCAACAAGCATGTCATTCAAGGCCTCCCTACAAAATCTACAGAAAACATCGACTATAGTTTGAGTTCCATCTGATAGAACTTTCAAACAGAAGAGTAAATGATCCACGTCGTCGTTAGTGATTGCTTTCGAGGGTAGACCTGTAAGAAATAGTTAATAATTAGAAATTAGTAAAAACGTTAAAAATTTATGTATGCCTACCTGACTTTCCTAAATGAATAATACTTGCAATGAGAAGCATTATATCAGCTTCGAATCGATTTCTTTTGACATTATCAGAAAATTTTCTATAACGAAGTGCCAGCTTGGTCAAAGTTGTTCCTAAAGCAGCTCCAATAAAGAAGTCCCCATCCATGAAATACTGACGTAAAGGAGGACGTTTTTCTTTCTTCGTTTTCCTAAGTTAGTAAACATCAGTTACTTTCAGTTTTTACACCTGCCACTGGGGTACTTACTGAATGGTACTAAATGCCGATTGGGTAGCATATGTCCCATCAGAAGTAACCAAAGTAGAAACTGAGGAGGTTGTAGAGCCTTGAGTTCCATCTGAGGGAATTTCACCAGCATTTAGTTTCTGTTCAGCTTCTAGAATTGAACCTTCCCCTAACGTTTGGTGAACATGTTGCAAAACTGCTTCAATGTCTGCTTTACTTGTAGCATACTCTCCCAGTATCCACAAAGCAGCCCGATACACTTTTGACGATTTTATATCTTTAAACGACTCTAGTAATTTCTGTAAATATTTCATAAAATAATATTAAAATTTAATTTAAAAATCACTTTTTTATTTAGATGGAATTGGCAGAAGTGCATTTAGGCTATCTTTGTATGGGTTCCATTCCCTTACAGGTTGCCCTAACTTATGATTAATGAAATACAAATGAATACCTCAATAATAAGTGGTTGTAGATTTTCAAACTTTTGAATAGCTTCTCGAACAAACACCAATACATCTGTAGCGGCTAGCTCGTTACTATCTGAAAGAAATTCGGCAAGAGTGGGAATTACATTGGGAGCAACATCTGGGAACTTGATGCAACATGAATGAAGCGTTCTAACGAGAAGTTGACGGTATTTTCCGGTATCTTCGTGTTCGGCATCATGTGTTTTGGAAACTTCTTTCTTCAATACAAGAACCATTTCTTCAATATTTCTTGATGAAACCAAGTCTAAAGCCAACTTCAGAGTCTTCTTCCTTACTTCTAGGTCAGGACTGGACAGGACCCGCAATATATCCATGACAAGTTCTTGTAAAACTTTTTCATGCAAAGGATGTTCACGTATTGCAATTAATCGGTCAAGGACAATTAATTTTACATTATTATCGCTCTCTTTTACTATAAGTTCTATGTAGCAGCTAGCAGCTGCTCTAATAGCTGTCGGAGCTGTTGAAAGTGTAATTAAGGTACCTGCAGCTTCATATCTAACTGCAGGGCTATTAGAATTTAGAAGACTATAGATACATCTTATAAAACGTGATCTCTCTGATGGATTTGCATGACAGACCTTATAAATTAATTCCACAATAACTAGCTGAAGAATATCACCAAAAGAATTAACTTGATCTAAACAAGAAGTGAGATATGCCAATGCTCTTTCTTGATCTGCATGGAGAAGCATTAAGAATGCATTGCGTTTACAAGACATATCCTGTTCCCCATCTAAAAATGTTGATATCAGCTCTGGAGCATCAGGGATTAAAAACTCAAAATTCCGATAAATAGTAAAAATGGCTAGAACAGCATTTCTTCTAACATATGAATGACGATGTTCCAAGCATGCACGAATAGCTGGCATCAAAGGTTCCAGCAATTCAGGTTCTTTTAACTTACAAAGAAACCTTAAAGTGGAACCTCTAACAAATTCATTTGGATGTTGTAGGTCTTTTCTGTAAGCATCACATACAAGAATCATCTCCTGAAGTAATTTTCCATCGGGGGTTGTTTTAGGAACTATTTCCCAGAAAATTAATAATAGTTTCTTCACTGTATGGTCTTGTAATGGAAGAACAAATCGAATAATTGTCATTAACAAGTTGGGAAGCTTCTCTCCTGCCAAAATCATGTGAATTGTCTTCTTGAGGGCTTCTATTTTAACCTTTGCATCACCCTTCTCTGAACAATACGATACATTTTAAACTTAAGTTGTATTAAATGAAAATAGATAATATTTACCCAGATCCATTTTAAGCTGCATTTCGTTATAGGGCTCGGCCATTAAAGGGGCATTAATGATGGTATAGCACGGCTGTTCTATTGCAGCCATTTCTACCGGTTTCCTGTCTAAATTTATCCAACTAATGCACAACGATAAAAAATTGAAATACGTAATTCCTAAAGTTTAATTGTTCTTTTACAAAGCAAAACATTCCATGCAAAATTCAAGCAGAGTAACGATATTTTAACCTACAATTTATCAGCAGACTACGTGTTACAGAAACGTCAGTGTCAAGAATCCAAATAAAATAAATATTATGCCATAGATATTGAAATTATGGACCATTTATGCACGTACACATTCTTATGTAAAATTTTAATAAAGAGCAATTGGAAGCAGTTTTAATTAACAAATGAATAAAATAGNCAAGACGCCGGCTAGGACAGTGAAAAATCGGCTATGACCGAACACTCACTGAGCAACGGCGATCACATTAACACTCTATTTGTATATATTTAATATTTAATGTTAAAGGCTTCGAAAAGAACACTCTGTATGTAACTTCATAGATTATATTGGTACGATTGTCTACTACAATTTGTTGATTATTTATTTATTTAACTGTAATTGTTAATTGTAAAGTCGATGATAACTTTACAAAAAAAGTGCTTAAAAAAATTACTACATATTAATGTTAATTAAAAATGTTTATACTTATTTCTAACATTTTTTAGATAAGTTGGGATAGGTTCGGAAAGGAGTTTGTAGTTGCAGTAGTTCCATGGTTTATTAATAAAAAACGTAAAGTAATATTAATTAGTAGTATATTCAATTACAATTAATTATCTATATAAATAACAAATAATTAAGGTGCAAGGACATAATATTAGTGGTACATTTCTAATTCCTTAATCATCATTTGTAGAAGTTAGGTTAAATTGTAAATTTATTAGTGATAAAAAAAATAATTTACGATAAGTGAATGATTATATAGTGCCCTACGAAATCGAAATGGCTACATCAAAAAACAAAGCAACTCCAGAAAATCGAATTAAACGTTATCTGTATTTATATTCCGAGGATCTTCGTTTCGTTACTGGGAATCCTGAAGTGTATAAGTATTATACTGTTGAAAAGGCAAAAGCAGTAACAGAATTAATAGAAGCAAATAAAATTGATACAATTCTCAATATAGTTGAAATTGTAAATAGTGAAAATACTCTTCCAGGAAGAGCCACACTGTTCTTTATACTTGCTGTGGTAGCTCGAACAAATCTGGTTTCAGTCCCTGATACCGTAAGAAATAGAGTTTATACAACTGCTCTAAGTATTATGAGATCAACTGAAGAGTTCTTCATGTTTATAAGATTTTGTACCCTCCAAAAGCGATCGTTTCCATCTGGACTAAACAAATTGATCGGTGAGTTTTATTTAAAGAAGGAACCTATGGATCTAGTAAAAGAAATATCCAAGTCAAAAGGATTTCACAGTTGGACTCATAAAGACCTTTTAAAGTTATCTCACTGCAAAACAGATGATAAACGTAAGTTATTCAGAATGATGAAAGTATAAATGGATTTTATGAATTTGTTTTGTTATAGTTATTAGTCTGATTATGACATATGTACTCTTTGATTTGGGAAAAGCAGAGTCAATGGCTGCAGAATATCCAGAATCAGAAAGTATTATTTCATATTTAAAGAAAGTGACAGAGTTGAAGAAATGTAAAGATGAAAAACAAATATCTGAATTAATTACTGAACTTGGATGTACTTCTTTAATTCAAGTTCCTTCGCATTTTCATAATTCACAAGCTGTAGGATTTGTTATGTAACAAGTGTTACTTTATAAATTTAAATATTCTATTTTAAGGTTTGGGAAGCTTTACTACCAAACCTGCCTTTTAAAGAACTTACTGCAGCACTGCCAAAATTGTACAAATTAGGATTCTTGAAAGCCAATACAACATTTCAAACGAAAGTTGTAGAAGCAATTACAAATGCAAATACTTTAAAATCTTCAAAAATTCATCCTGTCCAAGTGTTCATACGACTGCGAAATTTTGAAAAAGGGGGAAAGTAAGTAACTTTTGTATTTTTAATGCTTTTTATAGTACATAACATATTGCAAATATTTTTAAATATTACCTCTAACTATTCAAAAATACATCCCAAAACATTGCCTAGCAGTTTAATATAGTATGTAAAATTTAATCACTTCTCAAATATAAAAATCATTAATTTCTCATTGGTATTAAAAATATAAATGAAAATTTGTAGGCCTTTGGATCCCCAATTCTTAGAACACATGGAAAAGAAAGCCTTAGAAATGAAACTTCAAGATGAAAATTATAAGAAACCTGAATTAACATGTGAAGCCCCAAAATGTCCTTCTATCATTTCTGCTCTTCACAAAGCATTACAAATTTCCTTTCATAACCTTCGATCAATAGGGAAAAGGATAATGATAACTTTTGACACTGTAGAGAAAATGAAAGAACCCTGCCTTCATTGCAAAAATCTTTCCTGTTTTGATGCAGCCACTATTATGACTTTGTCACTGTTAAGAACTGAAAAAGACGTAGTTGTAGCGGCTTTTAATGACGATAAACCAGTCACAATATTATCCTTTGAAAAAAGTATATAATTATTTAAATTCTTTTAAATTCTAAACTAATTTTTAACTTATGTTATAGACATAACTCTCAACCAAGCACTTTCACAATTGAAAGAGTTGAAGAGTAAGTTTGTTATGCCATCACAGGCCATTGAATGGGCTCAAAATAATAAGAAACCCATCGATGTGTTCATACATTTTCTTTATGGTACTTATTCCTTTGCAGGAATGCCTAAAAAACTCCGAAGTTGTGAAAAAACGCCCAGTACTCTAAGCTCTTATCGAAAAAAGATGTCATTACCACATACAAAGTATGTTTATTTTTTTGTTGAATGCAATTTAAAACAAAAATTAAAATTTAATTATTTTTTAATAGATTGATTACATTTTCATTGAGTTCACCCCGTTCAGTATTGGTGGGTAATGAGCCCAATACGTTAGAAATTTGTGGATTTAGTGAGGAAGTGCCTAAAGTTGTTGAAGCATTCTGTAGAGGTTTATTTAATTGAAACGAAGTAAACAGATCTACAATTGGGAGGAAGAATTCTACTTATGTTTGTAAAGATTGGTTGAACTCAAAACAACAGAAAAAATATGAATGAATGAGAAGATAATTAAATAAATAAACCTCAGGGGGAAATATCCATGGCATTTTTGTAAAAACCATAAATAAAAGTTAAAACGAGTTCTCTGAGAAAAATAAACATCATCATTCTAATGGTTGATGTGCACAAGTAATCAGAGTTTGTTTAAAGCTTAGTGTTAATTAATGATGTCTTATTTTCTAAGTAAAATTTTTACTTGTGGTTCCATTTACTTCAGTATGTAACAAAAAGGAATTTCGAGTTCTTTGTGCTTATCTAACTATTTTAATACTTTTCTTAATACTATACTTATATAATTATATTTTTACAT
>NW_020438942.1:92600-139898 GCF_000699045.2 Agrilus planipennis | reverse complement strand
CTCTCATTTCACCTTTTAATGCAGAACTTTACAATGTTCATATGTTTTAAAGGGCAGTGAGGATTTTCTGCTGAACAAACATTTCTTCTTAGTAGCAGATTCATGATGACCTTCGAAATAAAGGTAGGTACTAAACATGTTCTTCTGTTTATTGCTTTTAATTATAATTTTTTAATTTCTATTTTATTATCTGCGGTTCATTTTACCTTTAACATTTAAATATGACGATATCTTTATTTTATCTCTGCCTCTGAATCAGAGGCATCTTCACAACGAATTAGAAAGAAGAAACCAAGGATTTGCACTATCAGGTTTAATTAAAGTCTTTTACGTTATACAATAAATTTCATATAAAATTAGTTACACTTTAGACAATGTTTCGCTTTATTTATAAATAACAAAAAAGAAAAATTGAGAAAATGTCTCCAATGATTTCGCTTCACAGACTCTTTCCTATATAAAAAATACGCATAACATTATACGGAATTTATTCAGTTGATATGCTAACACCGAACCATTGGGATTCGTATTACAATATATTCTTTTCTTTAAAAAACTTATTTTGTTTATTGGTCAGTTTTTCTTGTTCTTAATATTAATAAATAGATATTAGTTAGTGCTTAATCTATGTGTCGTACAACTAATAAATGCAACGATGACGTCAAAACGGCACCCACTATGACGAAGGTCCGTTAACCGGGACGACGATAAAATTTTTTAATGGAATGAAAGAGTTTACGTCAAACAGAAGTCTGATGAAGTGGCAAGTAATTTAGCGGCTTTTGTTCACTTTCGCATTCGGAATCTTCTAGTTCGCACAGATTTGCAGAAAGATCACTGTTACTCGGGTAGCCACCCAGAAGTGAGTGCCTTTCTTCAGCTAGTAAAAGGAAAAAAAAGTGTTGAACAGGCACTTCCTTAAATTGAAGTAATAAACAATATGATCACGTATTGAAGATAAAGAGAAACTTAAAAACCAAAATATTGTATAAAAAATTATACATTAAATTTGTTTGTTGAATTCATATGTTTAACAGTGAAAAGAGAACTAAAAGCGTTTAAACTTTCATTACGTTAAATTGTTATTCATTTTTTGATACAGTGAAAACCGATGCGATTTATTTTTTTTGTTGTAATAAGGTTGTCATTTGTAAGACTTTTATTTTCTTGGCCTTTTTTATATGGGATAAATATTCATAGATTATTATTTATTCAATTGGTTCTATTCGGAAATAACAATTGAGAATGTACAAAACGTTCAAACCAAAACTACCCCACTGATAACAAACTGTGAGGATTACTTTCATACCTGAGAAACATTTAAAAGTTTTAAGGCATTTATTACAAATGAAATAAAGTATTTTTTAAGAAAATGCAATCTAAGAATTGATGCAATGAAGTATACCCTCCAATGCACCGTTGGTGATTAACTTAGGCATGATAGTTGAATTGTTTTAAATCATTTATCTGATTGGCTAGTTGTGGGCGGCCATCTTGTGAATCGATTCAAATCTACGTCAAGTCGCACATGTGCTACTGGGGAATTTCTTCAACGAATTAGAGCAAGAGTGAGGCTCCATTTATCAGAATTAAAATAGAGGTACTTTAACAATGGGTAGCTCGACTTTATTGAGGTTTTCGTCACACTTTAGGAAATTCATTGCTACTTAACGCCAATCAAAATAGATAATTTTAAAGTACAAATGCTGTCTATAAAGCTGCATCCTAAAGTTAATTGGCAAAACATTATAATTACATTTATTTGGTAATTTCACTGAAAAGTTTGATAAGCGATCCTGGTTTTTGCAAAAACCGTTAAATCTTCGCAAATAATAGAAAAATGTTTTGAAGGAAATCTTACCTAATGTTGTAATAACTGATTCGGTTTCGTCGTCTCGAATGGGCCTCCTTACACGACTACTAGGAAAACCATAGGGTTCTACGTCATCGGAATCTGGACTTAAACTATTAAGGCAGTCGCCTTCGGTCTCACTAGGAATATTATATCCATGTATCGGTAAATACGAATTAGGGTGACGCACAAAGCTGCCTGTTAAACGAAAATAAGTTAAAAATATCTTCAAACAGCTGGAGGAACACTCGATACTTTGATGCCTGAGACATTCTTAAGTATCCAAATAAACTAGCTCAATCTGGGGTTAAAATAAAAAGATTTAAAAGCCATTTTCATCGCATTCAGCTGACATAATTTTAAGTTTCTTTAAGTAAGATTGTAAAATAAAATGATTTTTAAAACAAATTATTTTGATATGAAAAAAAAAAAAATAAGAAAAACAGAATATTGCAATTGTATCTAATGTTGGAACAAAAATAAAATAAAAATGTACGTAAAAGTTGGGTTGTCCAATTTTCATGCCATTCATGCAACATCAAATATCAGCATTATGCTTAGCTATAGGTACTAGTAGGTAGTAAAGATAACACTGTTAATTTATATAACTTACTTGCTTTGTTAACTTTTAAAGGCACTGCCAGAAATAAAAACAAAACGTTTATTATTAGTGTCACAGACAGGGAAGACTAAGTATATTTAGTATCAAATCAAACAATAATGAAGTGTACTATTAAGGGGTTTAGTAAAAACACCTGTACGATTGCAACCTAAGTTCAGTATCACAGGTGCTTTATGGAAAATTCTATTTACAAAGATTAAAAATTGTTCACTCGCAAACGACACAAAAAAGTGCTTTCTAGCAAGCTTTAATAATATTAAAACTTACTAAACTCATATTTAACACTTAAACTGCAGTTTCTTTTCGCCCTACAAGAAGAAAATTTAAATTTAAAAAATGCAAATACGAGTAGGTAATCAAGGGAACGCATACAGAAATGGAATTGATATAAACATTTCTGTTATATTAAAAAATAAATACCCAACAGAAAATATTGCATATCTGCATTCACCTTTTATGTAACTGAAAGCGTATGAATTATTAACTGCGTTGTATGGTGAAGATTTAATGCACCTTATGATATTATTAGGTTAAAAAAATAATGTTTTTCGATTTTGAGGGTTTTTGTACAAAAATGCTGTCCCCCCAGGACAGGCAATCAATGTAGATTATCACAAATCAGTTTTGATCACAATGTTCAATCCTTTTATGTGTCTTCATGTGGAAATGAGTACTAGTTACATGAAGAACTCCACTGATTTCGTGCGCAAGATCTGAGAAATCAACATTGAAGCCAGGAGACATCCTTGCGAGTTTCGACATCGTTTCGGATCACTAAAATACCGCTGAGAGGGTGCCTTGACCTGATGGTCAATCTCTTTCAGATTTGCTTCACTGGAAGCTTCTTTGTATGGAAGGGGGACTGCTACGAGCTGGTAAATTGAAAGCCCAATAAGTCCGGTTATGACCAACGTGTTCATGGAACACATTGAGAAGAATGCTATCGAGACCTCGGAGTACAAGTCAACTGCTTGGTTCCTATACATGCATGACAGCTTCGTAATTTGGGAATACGGAATGCAAAAGCTGAACCACTTCCTCCAACATCTGAACAGACAATACCCCAGCATGCAGTTCACCATTGAGGCTGAGAATGACAAACAGTCAGTATTCTTCGAACCACCAAGTAGTATGACATCAACAGGACCTTGACTGAACGAGCTAGAAACCTCCAGGCGGAACTGGAATACTTAAAAACCGCTTTCGAAGCAAATTACTAAAAAATGAGGGAGATCAAGAGATCAATAGACTTGAACAGATTAAAGGCACCAGAGATTAACGAACGGCGCACTACCCCTCTAGCATGTTTATCAATTGGCAGTCTTGCAGAGACACGACATTAGTACCATCTTCAAACATACGAAGAAGACCCAGCAGACCATTAGATCAGCTAAAGACAAAAGGGGTGCTCTTTCATTCGTAGGGATCTACCGCATACCCTCTTCCTGTGGAAAGGTCTTTATAGGAACCACTAAGAGATCGATAGGGACGAGCCTTAAGGAGTACAAAGCAAGACGCCGGCTAGGACAGTGAAAAATCGGCTATGACCGAACACTCACTGAGCAACGGCGATCACAAAATAGTCTCTAAGAATTGCAAATTTTGTTAGCTTCGGTCAATGGAAAGATGGTTAGAGAGGTCAACAAGACTTTAACAAGAAGAAGAAGAAGCTCTCAGACTCAACCAGATCTGGAATTCGATCCTCAGGAACACTTAAATGGTAGTGACCGGTATGCCCCCCCCCCAGCATCGGAGCCATCAGACTCAAATTAGGATAGCATCAGTTCACTAGATAAATAGTTTGGACGCATTTGGGTAATGGGAATTTAATCACCATACTTGGTTATTAGGCAGAAGTGACGTTAGGTAAACCGTTTAAAAATTACAAAAACAATTTGATTATGTGCTGTATAATAAAATCGCAGACTTGTGAATTTTTTAAGTAAATTTGGATTCTGTTTATAATGAACAAGAATGCATTTATGTTAAATGCCTACCTTTAACTATGACTACGGCCCCACCCAGTATACTTTATTT
The DNA here is from genome assembly GCF_000699045.2 of Agrilus planipennis. Lineage (NCBI taxonomy): Eukaryota > Metazoa > Arthropoda > Insecta > Coleoptera > Buprestidae > Agrilus > Agrilus planipennis. The sequence continues at coordinate 135,387 of NW_020438942.1, read as the reverse complement.
TTATACCCAAAGTAATTTTTAAAAACTTACCTGAAGTGAATTGAAATTCTTCATTACAACTATTAAGGGCATTAAGATTAGGACTAGCTGCTCTTGCGTCAAGTTCGCTATCGGCCATACACTCTTCCGACTCCAAGTCTTCGTTCAAAGGGTCGCGATTTCTCGGCTCGTCAATGCGATGCTTTTGATGCGAGTGCGATCCTGGCAAGTAATGGCACTGGTGAAGGAGTGACTGGGACTCATTACTTTCATTACTGTGAAAACTGGACGAATCGGGAACTTCGCTACCCGGCACCTCAGTAATGTTTGGTAAAGTCTGACTATGTCTCGCCCAGTCCGAACAATCCCAGTGGTAACCTACAACATCGGATAGCATCGGGTTAAAATTTAAAGTCAATACGATGATCAAAAGTGTATGAGATCTTATTCTACTTACTTCCAACTGTTCTTTGGTCTTCTTCAGATGAGGTGGAAGTTACAGAGGGGTATCCATTAAATTTACTAATGACAGGCACTGTATTACTTTTTCCTCCATATAACCTGGTAACGTCACTATTGGCAGATCCGCTTGATAATTTTAAATCTAAGCACAGAAACACATGTTATTAGTAATTTTGTTCGTCACATTTTATTGATTGATAAATGAGCTTACCATTTTTAATTTTTTGTTTCTCATACGAATTAGCCAACTGCATTTGTTCGGCCCACGTGGTCTTTAATTCAGTGTGATTTCCGATCGAATTCTGTTGCGAATTTAAATTTCGCACGTAATCGGCTGGGACTTCAAGTTCATCTCCGGCCGAACCGTAGCTGCGCAGGGTATCCAAATTATTCAACAAAATTGCATTATTACAAACATAAGGAGACTCCATTTGTGAGCTAGGAGTATACGATAAAGGCCTAGGTAAACAAATCGGCACGTCTCTTTGATTGACTTCTAAATTACTCAGTTTCGAACCTCGTTTGACTTCAGCTACCTCGTTAGGTTTGTTATTATGGTGCTCTTTTCTTGTTTCATTGTTTATTATGTTCTGATGTCTTTGCGATCGTTTTCCTTTCAACTTTACAACACAAACTATTAACGTAATTATGAGCAAAATTAAAAGAAGCGCAGCTACACCAATGTATATAAGGAATTCCAACTTTATGTTGTATATACTAGCCAAGATTGATTCGGATCGTGTAAGCAGGTTACAATAAACACCAGTGGTATTTGGAGGACAAAGGCACTTAAAGCTGCCAATTTCGTTATGACAAACACCACCATTTTGACATGGCGATGACTCACACTCGTCGACATCGAACTGACAGAATTCGCCGGCAAAACCCCGACATTTACATAGCGGTCCATCATTTCCTTCTTCGCATACACCTCCGTGTTTGCAAGGGTTGGGTACACAATACTTTCCATATTCACAGCGTTTACCTGTTAGCCGTGGTACGCAATCGCAAGTATAGTCTCCCCCCATTTCAGCTAAGCAAGCGCCACCATGTAGACAAGGCGCAGACGCACAAGGATCGGTATCGAGCTCACATAATACGCCAGCGAAACGCGAGTGACATTTNTTTGATAACGTAATTAAGTATTTATTTATTTATTTTGTAACCATAAATTTACATTAAGAATTTTGATTGTTTTAGAAAATTTTGGAGAGTGTTCTTGTAATGTTTTATGTTAACATTGTATTATTTCCCTTTCGTAATAACTAATAAGTAATTAACATGGTTTGTAAACATTTAATATTGTTAATAAATCATAATAACAATTAATTTCGTTTTCTTGAGTCAATTCTAAAAATTCTCTTTCCTTTTATTCATTATCCTAAAGAATATTTGTTAAAAAACATCTATTTCATATCTAATCTCTATTTTTCTACTTTTCTTCGTTCTTCAGAGCAAAATCTTAATTCTAGCAAGTTGAAATACAGCTCTTTGATTAATTCAATGACTAGTAATATCTAACACGATATATCGTGCCCGACCGCTTTATCGCGGTTAAGTGTGTATTATTTAGAGGAAAACCTTTAAACGGATTCATTTTATGTTGCTTATTAAGTTAATTTATATTTTGTAGAATTCTCTCTATTTTGCTGCAAGTGATTAATCTAAGTTTGTGTTTCTTCGAAATAAACAAGTTCTTTAAAGTTTTTACAAGTTAATTCTTGAAGTACATTTGTGAACGAACAACATTAAATTTATCTATTTGACTATTCGCTAATAAAATTAGTAGTGTTTACGTGTTTTTGTGAACTGTTATTGAGACTGATAAGTACTCTCTCATTTCACCTTTTAATGCAGAACTTTACAATGTTCATATGTTTTAAAGGGCAGTGAGGATTTTCTGCTGAACAAACATTTCTTCTTAGTAGCAGATTCATGATGACCTTCGAAATAAAGGTAGGTACTAAACATGTTCTTCTGTTTATTGCTTTTAATTATAATTTTTTAATTTCTATTTTATTATCTGCGGTTCATTTTACCTTTAACATTTAAATATGACGATATCTTTATTTTATCTCTGCCTCTGAATCAGAGGCATCTTCACAACGAATTAGAAAGAAGAAACCAAGGATTTGCACTATCAGGTTTAATTAAAGTCTTTTACGTTATACAATAAATTTCATATAAAATTAGTTACACTTTAGACAATGTTTCGCTTTATTTATAAATAACAAAAAAGAAAAATTGAGAAAATGTCTCCAATGATTTCGCTTCACAGACTCTTTCCTATATAAAAAATACGCATAACATTATACGGAATTTATTCAGTTGATATGCTAACACCGAACCATTGGGATTCGTATTACAATATATTCTTTTCTTTAAAAAACTTATTTTGTTTATTGGTCAGTTTTTCTTGTTCTTAATATTAATAAATAGATATTAGTTAGTGCTTAATCTATGTGTCGTACAACTAATAAATGCAACGATGACGTCAAAACGGCACCCACTATGACGAAGGTCCGTTAACCGGGACGACGATAAAATTTTTTAATGGAATGAAAGAGTTTACGTCAAACAGAAGTCTGATGAAGTGGCAAGTAATTTAGCGGCTTTTGTTCACTTTCGCATTCGGAATCTTCTAGTTCGCACAGATTTGCAGAAAGATCACTGTTACTCGGGTAGCCACCCAGAAGTGAGTGCCTTTCTTCAGCTAGTAAAAGGAAAAAAAAGTGTTGAACAGGCACTTCCTTAAATTGAAGTAATAAACAATATGATCACGTATTGAAGATAAAGAGAAACTTAAAAACCAAAATATTGTATAAAAAATTATACATTAAATTTGTTTGTTGAATTCATATGTTTAACAGTGAAAAGAGAACTAAAAGCGTTTAAACTTTCATTCCGTTAAATTGTTATTCATTTTTTGATACAGTGAAAACCGATGCGATTTATTTTTTTTGTTGTAATAAGGTTGTCATTTGTAAGACTTTTATTTTCTTGGCCTTTTTTATATGGGATAAATATTCATAGATTATTATTTATTCAATTGGTTCTATTCGGAAATAACAATTGAGAATGTACAAAACGTTCAAACCAAAACTACCCCACTGATAACAAACTGTGAGGATTACTTTCATACCTGAGAAACATTTAAAAGTTTTAAGGCATTTATTACAAATGAAATAAAGTATTTTTTAAGAAAATGCAATCTAAGAATTGATGCAATGAAGTATACCCTCCAATGCACCGTTGGTGATTAACTTAGGCATGATAGTTGAATTGTTTTAAATCATTTATCTGATTGGCTAGTTGTGGGCGGCCATCTTGTGAATCGATTCAAATCTACGTCAAGTCGCACATGTGCTACTGGGGAATTTCTTCAACGAATTAGAGCAAGAGTGAGGCTCCATTTATCAGAATTAAAATAGAGGTACTTTAACAATGGGTAGCTCGACTTTATTGAGGTTTTCGTCACACTTTAGGAAATTCATTGCTACTTAACGCCAATCAAAATAGATAATTTTAAAGTACAAATGCTGTCTATAAAGCTGCATCCTAAAGTTAATTGGCAAAACATTATAATTACATTTATTTGGTAATTTCACTGAAAAGTTTGATAAGCGATCCTGGTTTTTGCAAAAACCGTTAAATCTTCGCAAATAATAGAAAAATGTTTTGAAGGAAATCTTACCTAATGTTGTAATAACTGATTCGGTTTCGTCGTCTCGAATGGGCCTCCTTACACGACTACTAGGAAAACCATAGGGTTCTACGTCATCGGAATCTGGACTTAAACTATTAAGGCAGTCGCCTTCGGTCTCACTAGGAATATTATATCCATGTATCGGTAAATACGAATTAGGGTGACGCACAAAGCTGCCTGTTAAACGAAAATAAGTTAAAAATATCTTCAAACAGCTGGAGGAACACTCGATACTTTGATGCCTGAGACATTCTTAAGTATCCAAATAAACTAGCTCAATCTGGGGTTAAAATAAAAAGATTTAAAAGCCATTTTCATCGCATTCAGCTGACATAATTTTAAGTTTCTTTAAGTAAGATTGTAAAATAAAATGATTTTTAAAACAAATTATTTTGATATGAAAAAAAAAAAAATAAGAAAAACAGAATATTGCAATTGTATCTAATGTTGGAACAAAAATAAAATAAAAATGTACGTAAAAGTTGGGTTGTCCAATTTTCATGCCATTCATGCAACATCAAATATCAGCATTATGCTTAGCTATAGGTACTAGTAGGTAGTAAAGATAACACTGTTAATTTATATAACTTACTTGCTTTGTTAACTTTTAAAGGCACTGCCAGAAATAAAAACAAAACGTTTATTATTAGTGTCACAGACAGGGAAGACTAAGTATATTTAGTATCAAATCAAACAATAATGAAGTGTACTATTAAGGGGTTTAGTAAAAACACCTGTACGATTGCAACCTAAGTTCAGTATCACAGGTGCTTTATGGAAAATTCTATTTACAAAGATTAAAAATTGTTCACTCGCAAACGACACAAAAAAGTGCTTTCTAGCAAGCTTTAATAATATTAAAACTTACTAAACTCATATTTAACACTTAAACTGCAGTTTCTTTTCGCCCTACAAGAAGAAAATTTAAATTTAAAAAATGCAAATACGAGTAGGTAATCAAGGGAACGCATACAGAAATGGAATTGATATAAACATTTCTGTTATATTAAAAAATAAATACCCAACAGAAAATATTGCATATCTGCATTCACCTTTTATGTAACTGAAAGCGTATGAATTATTAACTGCGTTGTATGGTGAAGATTTAATGCACCTTATGATATTATTAGGTTAAAAAAATAATGTTTTTCGATTTTGAGGGTTTTTGTACAAAAATGCTGTCCCCCCAGGACAGGCAATCAATGTAGATTATCACAAATCAGTTTTGATCACAATGTTCAATCCTTTTATGTGTCTTCATGTGGAAATGAGTACTAGTTACATGAAGAACTCCACTGATTTCGTGCGCAAGATCTGAGAAATCAACATTGAAGCCAGGAGACATCCTTGCGAGTTTCGACATCGTTTCGGATCACTAAAATACCGCTGAGAGGGTGCCTTGACCTGATGGTCAATCTCTTTCAGATTTGCTTCACTGGAAGCTTCTTTGTATGGAAGGGGGACTGCTACGAGCTGGTAAATTGAAAGCCCAATAAGTCCGGTTATGACCAACGTGTTCATGGAACACATTGAGAAGAATGCTATCGAGACCTCGGAGTACAAGTCAACTGCTTGGTTCCTATACATGCATGACAGCTTCGTAATTTGGGAATACGGAATGCAAAAGCTGAACCACTTCCTCCAACATCTGAACAGACAATACCCCAGCATGCAGTTCACCATTGAGGCTGAGAATGACAAACAGTCAGTATTCTTCGAACCACCAAGTAGTATGACATCAACAGGACCTTGACTGAACGAGCTAGAAACCTCCAGGCGGAACTGGAATACTTAAAAACCGCTTTCGAAGCAAATTACTAAAAAATGAGGGAGATCAAGAGATCAATAGACTTGAACAGATTAAAGGCACCAGAGATTAACGAACGGCGCACTACCCCTCTAGCATGTTTATCAATTGGCAGTCTTGCAGAGACACGACATTAGTACCATCTTCAAACATACGAAGAAGACCCAGCAGACCATTAGATCAGCTAAAGACAAAAGGGGTGCTCTTTCATTCGTAGGGATCTACCGCATACCCTCTTCCTGTGGAAAGGTCTTTATAGGAACCACTAAGAGATCGATAGGGACGAGCCTTAAGGAGTACAAAGCAAGACGCCGGCTAGGACAGTGAAAAATCGGCTATGACCGAACACTCACTGAGCAACGGCGATCACAAAATAGTCTCTAAGAATTGCAAATTTTGTTAGCTTCGGTCAATGGAAAGATGGTTAGAGAGGTCAACAAGACTTTAACAAGAAGAAGAAGAAGCTCTCAGACTCAACCAGATCTGGAATTCGATCCTCAGGAACACTTAAATGGTAGTGACCGGTATGCCCCCCCCCCAGCATCGGAGCCATCAGACTCAAATTAGGATAGCATCAGTTCACTAGATAAATAGTTTGGACGCATTTGGGTAATGGGAATTTAATCACCATACTTGGTTATTAGGCAGAAGTGACGTTAGGTAAACCGTTTAAAAATTACAAAAACAATTTGATTATGTGCTGTATAATAAAATCGCAGACTTGTGAATTTTTTAAGTAAATTTGGATTCTGTTTATAATGAACAAGAATGCATTTATGTTAAATGCCTACCTTTAACTATGACTACGGCCCCACCCAGTATACTTTATTTTTATACCCAAAGTAATTTTTAAAAACTTACCTGAAGTGAATTGAAATTCTTCATTACAACTATTAAGGGCATTAAGATTAGGACTAGCTGCTCTTGCGTCAAGTTCGCTATCGGCCATACACTCTTCCGACTCCAAGTCTTCGTTCAAAGGGTCGCGATTTCTCGGCTCGTCAATGCGATGCTTTTGATGCGAGTGCGATCCTGGCAAGTAATGGCACTGGTGAAGGAGTGACTGGGACTCATTACTTTCATTACTGTGAAAACTGGACGAATCGGGAACTTCGCTACCCGGCACCTCAGTAATGTTTGGTAAAGTCTGACTATGTCTCGCCCAGTCCGAACAATCCCAGTGGTAACCTACAACATCGGATAGCATCGGGTTAAAATTTAAAGTCAATACGATGATCAAAAGTGTATGAGATCTTATTCTACTTACTTCCAACTGTTCTTTGGTCTTCTTCAGATGAGGTGGAAGTTACAGAGGGGTATCCATTAAATTTACTAATGACAGGCACTGTATTACTTTTTCCTCCATATAACCTGGTAACGTCACTATTGGCAGATCCGCTTGATAATTTTAAATCTAAGCACAGAAACACATGTTATTAGTAATTTTGTTCGTCACATTTTATTGATTGATAAATGAGCTTACCATTTTTAATTTTTTGTTTCTCATACGAATTAGCCAACTGCATTTGTTCGGCCCACGTGGTCTTTAATTCAGTGTGATTTCCGATCGAATTCTGTTGCGAATTTAAATTTCGCACGTAATCGGCTGGGACTTCAAGTTCATCTCCGGCCGAACCGTAGCTGCGCAGGGTATCCAAATTATTCAACAAAATTGCATTATTACAAACATAAGGAGACTCCATTTGTGAGCTAGGAGTATACGATAAAGGCCTAGGTAAACAAATCGGCACGTCTCTTTGATTGACTTCTAAATTACTCAGTTTCGAACCTCGTTTGACTTCAGCTACCTCGTTAGGTTTGTTATTATGGTGCTCTTTTCTTGTTTCATTGTTTATTATGTTCTGATGTCTTTGCGATCGTTTTCCTTTCAACTTTACAACACAAACTATTAACGTAATTATGAGCAAAATTAAAAGAAGCGCAGCTACACCAATGTATATAAGGAATTCCAACTTTATGTTGTATATACTAGCCAAGATTGATTCGGATCGTGTAAGCAGGTTACAATAAACACCAGTGGTATTTGGAGGACAAAGGCACTTAAAGCTGCCAATTTCGTTATGACAAACACCACCATTTTGACATGGCGATGACTCACACTCGTCGACATCGAACTGACAGAATTCGCCGGCAAAACCCCGACATTTACATAGCGGTCCATCATTTCCTTCTTCGCATACACCTCCGTGTTTGCAAGGGTTGGGTACACAATACTTTCCATATTCACAGCGTTTACCTGTTAGCCGTGGTACGCAATCGCAAGTATAGTCTCCCCCCATTTCAGCTAAGCAAGCGCCACCATGTAGACAAGGCGCAGACGCACAAGGATCGGTATCGAGCTCACATAATACGCCAGCGAAACGCGAGTGACATTTACATTCAAATCCTGTAGCCGTTTCGCGACACGTTCCACCATTTAGACAAGGTTGGGATGTACATGGACCTGGTGGTATAAGCATAGTGGACGATTCACAACTAAATTTTACGTTTGCGAATCGTTTAAGCACAGCTATCGAATTGTCTCCCGATTGATGCAAGGGAATTGAAACACGTGATATGCGCACGTCATCCATGCAGCCGTAGAATCCTCTTTGGACATCTTCGAAACCAAGGATAGATGGATGCTGATGCACTTCTGCACCGAGATACATTTCATCATTCTGAAGGTTGAGAACGTCATTGATTCCCGGTGCCGAACCTTGAGCCATATAATCACCATCGACTGTTATTTTAGCTGTATTTCGATCGCGTTCCAGGTGAATTTCGTGCCATTTACCATCAGAAATGTATGGAGATGTTACTCGAACGATGCCCTCACCACTTCCAAGGTCAAAACGGTACTGAACTACTCCATTCATTATCTGAAATATTGTTAAAGTTCTGTTGCACTAACCGTTCAAGACTCCCCTTCTTCCACCAAACAAGGAAGAAGGAGAGCAATCCAAAATAGATGGTTAGTGTACTATTGAAATACTTACCTCCAAGATATTATAATCGATTATTCCAGCGGCATACATTAAGTTTCCAGTGAGCTGAGTGGTGCGAACTCGTAAACTTAGACTGAGTTCTTCTTCGATTAATTTCTTGTTTATTATGCGATACTGGGAGTAACTTTTACCGGTAAACGATATTGGATTTCTGGCCACGTAGCACGTTTCGTCATGACACTTAGATATATCGACTTCGCAGCTGTTTCCCGCAAATCCCTCAGGACATTGACAGGTGTATCCTTCTAAAGAAGCATCAGGGAAGCATATCTTGTAAACAGGACACGGTTCTCTAGCACATTCGTTGACTATTGCATCGCATTTTTCGCCTCCGTACCCTTCCTTACACAAACATTCGACTTTCTTGTGGTGTTTTGGTGACACGAAGCTGACCACATCTGTAGCAATTGGTTCAATATCATTTTCGTGAAGAATGTAGCGGTCCTGACAAACCCCATGAACACAGAAAGAATTGGAACATTTCATTGCAGCTATATCGTCCACTACAAGTTTTGTACTTTCTTCTAACTCTTCAATTTTTCCATTCAATGCTTTTCTTATCGAATCTGATGTGTAAAACTCTTCCGCGGATTTACGAACAGCAAAGAGCACGTCCAAATCTCTTTGGAACAAATCCCGTTTCGATCGGAAATCTTGCAATATATCGGATGATGGCTGCACACTGACAATGATGACATCTTTAGAGTGACAATTCATAGTGGTTTGTACGGTTTTGACGAAACCTTTCTTGTGACTCAAAATAAAGGACTCCGGACTGACGTGACGAAATCTTACAGCGACAGCGTTTTCGATCATGGTTTCCGTTATTATTTCGACATTCACTTTAACAATGGTGTGGGCAGTAAACTTGCCATCGGTAACGGTTACATTAATGCGATAATCACCGACATCTAAGCGCGGAAGAGCTATAAGAGTTCCGTCTGTTTGGTGAATTTGGAATAATTCATGAGCCGGATAATTGACTCCCATTGTGGGCGCCAAAGAAAACGTGAGGATGTCGTACTGGTCTTGATCATTCGCCACAACTTTTCCAATTACTCCTCCGGGATAATCATCTCGATAAGAATTAACATATATGTCTAAAGGAGTAATAATCGGGGGATACTGAGATTCCTCAATTACTTTGATAACTACCCAGGTGTCAGAAAACAAAGGTGGAGTGCCATTGTCAAAAACCCGTATTTGGAGGAAATAAGTGTCTTTGATTTTGTAATTGAATTTAGTTGCAGTCCTTAGGATTCCATCCTGTTCTAATCGGAAAAAGTTACCCTCGTTCCCGCTCAAGAAATCAAAAGTATATGGATGAGTATTTGGTGGAGAGTCTGCGTCAGTTACAACAAATTTTAATATCGGATGGCCAATGGATTTATCTTCCTGTACTACTGCAGTATAATTAGATTGAACAAAAATTGGAGCATTGTCGTTTGCATCTGATATCTCAATAGTGACCAACACCTGATTGGAAAGAACCGGCAAACCACCATCTTTGGCAAGAACCTCAATCACATAATTCGAAATGGTTTCCCGATCTAAGTGATCGGCCACCGAAATGTAACCCGTCTCAGGGTCAATTGCAAACTGGCCATGATTGTCCCCCCTGATTATTGAATAGGTGATTTTGCCATTTTCACCACTGTCCAAATCGGTTGCAGTTACCTTTGCAAAAGTTTGTAATAATTTACTGAAATGTGTATTGATTTCAAAAGGACATATTGGACTTACCTGGACTATTTTATCATTTATCAAAGCGTCTTCTCGTATTCTGGCCATGTATGCACTTTGACTAAACACCGGTGCGTTATCGTTACAATCAATCACGGTTACGTTTACAGTTGCAACATTACTTAGAGGCGGAATCCCGCCATCGATGGCTTGGACCGTTAGGAAATATTCTTTGGCTCTTTCGTAGTCCAACATTTCCGCAATAGTTATCACACCGGTGCGATTATTTATAATGAATTTTCGATGTTCGTTGCCGCCTATGATAGAATAATAAACATCCGCGTTCACTCCCGCGTCTATCGACGTTGCCAATACACGCGCGATTTCCGTACCGACGGCGTCTATTTCCGGAACGGAAGCAAAATAGGATTTTCTTGTGAACTCAGGTGGATTGTCGTTGATGTCCTGGACATTTACGATCATACTGATTCTGGATGATAACTGCGGGACTCCTTGATCTATTGCTTCAATTGTTACGTTATACATAGCTTGAAGTTCGCGATCCAATGATTTCGCTAAGATCACCACTCCTGTGTTGGGAACGACCTTAAAGTGGTCATCAGATGATTCAGACAAGTAATAACTTATTTTCCTGTTAACACCAACGTCTTTGTCTGTAGCGTGGATTTTGGTCACGAGAGTTCCGATTTCGGCATCTTCCGGCAAGGAAACGGAATAATAAGGAATGGAAAATTGAGGACTATTGTCATTTAAATCGGATATGGTTATTTCTATTTCTGATAAACACTCCCAATCGGCATGTTCTTTATCTTGGACGTGGGCGACCAGTGAATATTTTGATTTTCTTTCTCGATCTAATAGAACGGCTGTACTTAGTAGACCCTCTTCTTTATGTAGTACGAAATCTTCGGATCCATCACCAGTTAAGATGTACTTTAACTTTGAATTTTCCGCTTTATCGATGTCATAAGCCAAAACTTTCAGGACAAATGATTCAGGCAAGAGACCCTCTGATAATGTTCTTCTGTATCGATGGTGAATACAGTATGGTAGATTATCTGTAAGGGTAAATTCAACAATAAACATAATTAAAAAGAGAGTGTTTCATATCCAATACCGTTCACATCTAGCACTTGGATATATACTTTTGTAATATCAGTAAATTTTCCGTCGGAAACTAAAACATCCAAAGTGTAATTGGCAACGGTCTCTCTGTCCAGTTGTTTGATTACGTATAATTCTCCAGTGTTTCGAATACTGAACTGAGAACCATCGTCACCAGAAGTAATGAAATATTCCACGGAAAAAGGCAGATCAGCATCAGCATCTCGCAGATCAAGTGTAAGGATCACTGTGCCAGGGAGAGCGTCTTCAAAAACTTCACTTTCGTACGTTCTGCTGCCAAAAACGGAAGGATTGTCGTTGTAATCTTTCAGTTTCACTATAACAGTCGTCCTTGCCGAATGTTTTGGACTACCGTTGTCTACTGCAGTTACGTGGAACTTATACTCGGACACCGATTCTTTATCGAGATCAACCAAAGTCGTAATTGTACCAGAAAAAGGATCAATAGCGAATGTGTTCAGGGTTTCTTCGGAATCTGAACTAAAACTGTACCTGACTTCGCCATTACTTCTTTGATCTTTGTCGTTAGCAACAACTAGAACAAAAAAAAAGATAATTTGCAAGACACCACAGGAAAAACATAAAATTATAAAAGACTATTTTCCTGGCATGATTGCCATGATATTGGAATTCTCTTCCCCGGGTGACCCGTCTATCGGTGTTCTCTCCAGCGGTGACAGGCATCCTCAGGTATTGTTTTTGAGCTGAACCTGTGGTGGTAGCACTTTCTGTAATAATTGCATAAAGATTGAGGCAGACCCAGGACACATGTTCAATCCAACAATAATCCCCAAGGATGCTTGCCATAGTTACCGGTGAAATTTTGAAGTGACAACTCCAACTGGGCAACCGTTTAAGAAGATCCACAGATCAGAAAATGATTTGCTATTAATAGATACCAGCCACTAGAAGAGGTTTATTGGAGTTTATAATTTACCTTTCAGTATTGGACTGCCTTCGTCCACATTTTCTGCGAGATTCACTATGTAAGGATTACTTTCAAATTGGGGCGAATGGTCATTTTCATCTAAAACTTGCAAAAATATTTCGGTAAGTGAAGTAAGCGGTGGACTGGAATCCGTTTCTGCCACAACACCGATCACATGCGATTGCTGAGATTCGAAGTCTAAAGGTCCGATCAGTGTTAATTGACCACTTTTATCGACATCAAACAGTTGCTCGTATTTGAAGTTTGAAACGATTTTATAATTTACTTTAACGTTCGAAGCCATTTTTAATCTTGTAATAATCGTTCCTGCATAACAATTTATTTAGATATATTGGAGATGTATATAAGTAATGATGGATGCAAACCTGCAGCCGAGTTTTCAGGAAGGAAAAACTTTTCGTCCTTCCTCTCAAATATTGGTGCACTTTCATTAGGTTCTTTGATAAGTATGTCAACTGGCACGTCATTATGCATAGAGCTTCCTCCAGGATTTGCTGCTCTGACAAAAAATTGGAAAAGGCGACCCGCTAAAAATAAATAAAATCGTACGTAGTTAAACTCATTGATTAATTATAAGTATTTCCATAATTTATTAACTTACTCAATTTTTGCGCATTACTCATTAGGAATAGTTCCCCAGTGCGTGGGTTTATCGAAATCAGATCATTAATACCTGCCAATTTCTTGTCGTAAATGGAATATTCAATTTCACCCGCAGCATCCTCATCTAAATCAAACGCTCGAACCTGTTCAATTAATTATTCTTTAGGACTCCCAATAATACCAAATATTTCTTAAATTTACCTTTAAAAAGGAAATATCCAAACTGTGATTTGCGTCAATGCTTGCTTTATATTCTTTTAAATAAAATTTAGGAGCATTATCGTTATCATCCAGTACTTTGACTCTGACGGTTACGAAACCTAATTTTCCGCCACCATCGGAAGCTACCACTGGTACTTCGTAAATTTTTTGCGCTTCTCTGTCTAACGCTTTGGTGGTCGTTATTTTTCCTGAATTTTTATCAATAGAAAACACTTCCTCCAACATTTGCGACTGTATAGAGTAAGTTATAGTTCCGAATTCTCCGAAATCCTCATCAATCGCTTTTACGGTGGTTACAAGTTGTCCCGCGGGTTTATTTTCTGGAACGAACGCGTCAACAACTGCGTTCGGAAACGACGGAGAGTGTAAATTAGCTGCCAAAAGATCGACTTTCAATTTCGCAAAACTCGTGTACACTCCGTCTGATACTGATACGTTTAAAATCGAACTCCTTTGATCACCGAAATTGGATAAATTTATGAGCGTGACGATTCCTTTTCGGGGATCGATAGAAAATGTTTGAAGTTGATTGCCAGATACTATGCCATATTTAAGATTCTTTTGGTCTATAGAATCGGGATCGAAAGCCTTTACCGCAGTGACGAATTGATCCCTTCGAGCGTGTATTGATAAGCCTGCTACGTATGACGATTGTTCGAATTTCGGAGTGTTGTCATTCATATCAATAACTGTAAGACAATAAATTACGAATAATGAAGTATTTGGTGTTTCAACAGTTTATTATCAATGCTTTACAATTGCTTCGATAGACGATCATTATCGAAAACCAATTGCAAATACTAAGACATAACGTTGAAGCGAGAGAAGATTTAATTTTATAAACATCACATTCTTACCTGTTAACCAGACGTGAGTGATGCTGGACAAACTTGGCATTCCTTGATCAGTAGCCACCACAATGAAATGGTGCAATGTTTTTCGCTCATGGTCGAGAGATTGCTTTAGATAAACCGTCCCATCATCTTCGTCGACATGAAAATAGTTCGTTGAATTGTCCCTATCGTTTAAGATAGAATATTTTACTTTTCGGTTTATGCCTGTGTCATTGTCTTTAGCGAAAACAGTTACAACTGTGCTTCCAAACGGAGCGGCTTCCGAAATCGAAACGTTGTAGCTTTCTTGATCGAATTCTGGAGGACAATCGTTTACATCCTGTACCACGATCGATACTGGAACCTCTGCGTGAACTCCGGAAATAGAATCCGTCGCTCGAATTATTAGCTCGTACTGTTGCTTCATTTCGAAGTCCAATTCGTCGATTACTGATAGCAAACCTGAGGAAAAATCAATAATCTCTGCTGTTACTTATTAGAGAATATAAGAAAAAAGATTGAAAAGGAAAGTGTAACGTCTAAAAGTAGAATTCAAAATCAACAAAGTTTCAGTACCTATTGTTGAATAAATCTTTCATCTTAAATTTCCTGAAAGGCGAACGAGGTGGTGATGACTTAATTAGAAGCGCGAAACCTAAAAATAACTTTAATTATCATTAATTAGACTGACCTGTGTTAAAATCGAGAGCAAATTTTTCCTGGTCATTGCCGCTAACGATGGTGTAAATGAGTTTTCTTTCAAGAGGAGATTCGGCCTGAATTAGAACTGAAAGCGGTGAATGTAGTTCAACATTCTCTGCAACTTCTTCCGAATAAAATTGTTTCTTGAAAACGGGCATCGATCGATCAACGACTTTGATGTGAACTTTGACATCCGTTCTGCAGGGCGGAATTCCTAAAACTCATACGCTAGAATTCTCTTCTTTCTTGTCTTTTGAATTTATAACGAATGTACCTTTATCGTAAGCTGCCACGACCAACTCGTATTCTCTATTGTGTCCTTCCAAACTTTGTTTCAACTCTATCTCGCCACTTTCTCGTTGGACTTTGAACAATTCTCCATGGCCTTTGATTAACTCGTAGCGAACCTTTGATAAAGTGGACCTCCATTAAAATTTTAGATTGAAAGTCAATAATGTGGCATTTTATTATTTTGAAAAGGAATGGAATAAATCTTTAGCAATGCAACCTACAGGCCAATTCATGTTGACTGTCTTTTGGAAGAACGAAAACGAAGTATGACAATAGTAAGTACCTATATATTTGTTTATAATTTACTCATGTTGTTTTCTTGAATTGCTGGTCTTTGTTTAGTCAAATTAAATTAAATATTTTATATCATATCCTTATTTTTCATAATTTTTACCACTTTTAAACTAGTTCTTCTATATTAGACACCAGTCAAAATCGAAAGAGCCTTGAAAATGTCCAACATAATGTCGAAAATACATATTTTGATGCGATGTAAACCCAGAATCTCGAGTTTTAAAATCAATTTAACAAAAGTGAACTATTCAAATCTTTTTAATTATTTAACAGGAAGTCAGAGACTAAGTTCTGATTTTGATATTTTTAAGATTCAACTTTAAATCCTTATCTAAAGTAAATCAAACAGCTGAAAATCATAATTTCAATAACGATTACAAAATTTTACTTATTTCAAATAAGATATCAATATTAATAGTTCTACAATCATTACAAATAAACAAAATTAAAAATTATAATTTTCTCTTAGGTATTTCTATTAAATAAGCAAATCCATTTGAATAGTTTACTGTTAGCATTTATTAGCTGGGTTCTATAACTGACTATAATGCTTTACAATGAGTTTTTCAATAAATAGAAGTCCATGATGTGTTGGAAATGAAATTTAAAAGAAAAACGATTAGTTGACGATTTTGAAGTGAAATTGAAAATGAATAAAAAATAAAAATCCTAATTGTGTACCTCTCCATTTTCAAACGAATCCATATCGATGGCATGGACTTTGCCGATGACGCTTCCCTTTTCATCGTCCACTGAAACCACTGCATAGTATGGGAGATTGACGAACATCGGGCAATTGTCATTAACGTCCAAAACAGTAACGTTGACCATAACGTGCGCCACTCGCGGCTTATCGCTATCGGGCACTCGGCTAATCGCTTCCACGATCAATTCGTAATGATCTTTTATTTCCCGATCAAACTTTTTCCCCGTATTACGAATAACTCCGGACGTGAGGCCAACTTTAAACATTTGCGTGGGATTCAAAATTCGAAACTCAACATGTTCGTATAAATCATTCCCGAGAACATTAACGACGCACACGGTGGAGACTTTCGTCGAATTTTCCAGTACGGTTCCCGTATACATTTCTTTTTGGAATACAAGACCCGAACTTTCCGAAGGGATTGCTTTCACGTATACTTTAACGACTGAAGAGTGTTTACCGTCAGAAACACGTACTTGCATTCGATGGAACGGTTTTAAATTGTTCGGATCGGAGACGGTTATGGTACCGGAACGTGGATCGTTATCAAAGCTTCCGTCATTTCCATCAATTATGTCGTACCTGAGATTATTAGAGTCTTCGTCGCGATCTGTGGCGTTCAGTTGCACGACAGTGACATCCTTGTATGTTGGTAATAGGACAGTGGCGTTATATATGGATTTTGAGAATTCCGGCGGACAATCGTTAACATCCGTTACGACCACATGAACTTTGGCCGTTGTTTCAGATGATAGACGCGGTTTGCCCAAATCGGACACTTGAACGTGAAACGTAAAATGATCGAAAGTTTCGCGATCGAGACTACGGACCGTCTTTAATGCACCGGTATTTGCGTCTATGCTGAAGTATCTTTGTGGCAAAGATTCGATAATATCGTATTGTAAAAGGGCATTTGTCTCGGAATCGGCATCAATTGCTTTTATGACCAACGGTTCACTGCTACTGGTCATGACAAGTGAATCGATAGCCGCCGCTTCGCTTATTGAGCCTGTATAAGTGGCTTGAAGGAAGCGAGGAGCGTTATCGTTTACGTCCAGGACATGGACAATCACGTGGCATTTGACAGTAGCACTTGCCTGAAAATAAAAGGAGAAGAACTAAGCAAAACGGAAATAATGAGGATAAAGGAGATTTAAGGATTGAGCAACTTTGTATAGACCTGGAAAATATTAATGGCAATATTTATTTTTCGATTTTATGTTCTTAAATATACTCATTCTCAAGGAAGTTATAGACAGCCGTAGTTACCGATGAAACGTCTTACTATGAATTCCTTTTAAGTGAGAAATATCAACGTGAGACTGAACCGAAGAGTGTCACGTTGAGAATGCTCGCACGTGTCCTGCCAGCAAAGTTTGCCGTGGTAAATGAGAAGGACAATGTGCATCACATGTCCATACAATGAGGCTAAACTTTCTTGACAATATTGGAACGTATGAAAATTGAACCAGTACATCTTATTATTAAACAAACTTCACGTTTGTTTGTCAAACTGCTTGCGAAAGGAAATAGCTGAAACGTATCATTCCAAGTTCCCACTGTTTATTGAATGCCAATTTCAAAATAATTAGAAAATCAACAAAAAATTAAGTCATTAAAGAAAAAATAAAAAAACTGTCCTTTAACATCTGCTTTATTGTACAGTTAAGATACTTACCATATTTGATGCTAAGACCGTCAGGTTGTAGATTTTGTTTCTTTCGTAGTCGAGTTCGTTAGCGGTAACGATAACACCTGTACTTGGACTGATTGCGAAGTCCATATCATCATTTCCACTAATTATCTCGAACTGTAATGAAGACGTGCTCTTCACATCCAAATGAGCTACATATCCGCCTAATGGTTTATCTTCAAACACTTCCGCAGCAACTTCTGCATCGACGCAACGCGGTGGAGCGTTATCGGCCATTGCGACCGTTATATGGGCAGGAATTGACGAGGCCAAACTCGGATTGCCATGATCCATAGCTCGGATGTACAAGGTGTATTCGCTGGCCGCTAAGACGTCGAGTTCTCGAGTTATCCGGATAACACCCGTTTCCGGATCGATACCAAACGCGTTACCAACATTACCTCCCGTAATCGAGTATGTAACTCGACCGTTTTCCCCATGATCTTCGTCCACAGCGTATGCTCGAAGTACAGCACTACCGACCGCTGTCGATTCGAATACTCGACCGACCAAAATCCGTTCAGAAAATACAGGTGTGTGATCATTATGATCATGGACAACAACGAGAACTCGAGCATAGTTTCGTTTTGCTGGTGTACCGCCATCCCTAACAACAACTGTTAAATAATGTTCGGAAATTGTCTCTCTGTCCAAACGTGACGCTAGAGTGATGCGGCCGGTCGCAGAGTCGACTTTGAATGTTTTAAGGGATGCGGCGTTTCTTGCAGAGTGCAAACCGTATATAAGCTTTTTATCGTCGTCCTTATCAGTCGCTTGCAATTGGAGAAGCTCCGTTCCGACGGATACGTTTTCCGATATCTCGGCTTTGTATAATTGTTTAGAAAATTCTGGACGGTGCTCGTTGATATCGATTACAGTAACGTCGAGTCGAGTATATACGGTCGTAAAGGAATCAGTGACGCTGATGTTCAGAGTATATTCGCTTTGGACCTCGCGATCTAGTTGCCGGGCTAATAAAACATTACCACTATCACAACCTATGTAAAATTCGTATCGAGGATCGCCACCTAGAAGTTTTTGGTCAATTAGATACCTACCATATCCTCGAAGAACTTAATTGACGAAGTTTTAGTTAGGGCAGGGCAAATTATCGATTATCTAATCGATTACCTAATTGATTATAAATCGATATTTATTTTTTTAAAGAAAACCTATTTATCAAATAATCAATTGATGTAATCGATTAATTTATTATAGGATTAATCGCAACCAATTAATACGAAAAATCCAAAAACTTAGAAATCGATTTTTAGTCCAATAAGGCTACAACGTGTGTAGCTAATATTAGGGCTTTGACGATGACCCAGGAAAGCCAGCGGCAATGCACGTAAACCTTATGTTGGCTCCAACCACCACCAAAATCAGTTTGGAGCCGGATATGAGACATGTGCCGACAAAAATTCTAGAATAACATCCTGTTTGCTTTCAAATAAGAAGATCAAAAGAACAACCTCATCTAGAACATGTATTATGTTTGGGTTAAGTATTACTGATTTTTTTTAATCGATTTTTCCGATTACTCCAAATAATCGATCGAATGGATAATTAATTGTTAGATTCAATAATTGCCTAGCCCTATTTTTAATCTGTATAACAAATGCAGTACTTACCAACGATATCGAACCACAAAACGTCGCCGTCTTCGTCAGTAGCTTGAATAAGGGTAACAAGAAAGCCTATCTTGTCATTTTCGGTAACTTCGACCCTTGATGAAGGTTTTACAACGGGGGCATTTGAGTTTTTGTTTCCATTTTGAACAGCCAATATTGATACATGAGCTGTTGCACTCCTTGGTGGAGTTCCGCCATCAGTCGCTCTGATCTAATGATTTACAAAAACCAAAAATGTTGTGCTTCTTCAAACTTTTGCTTAAATTCATAGTTATAAGCTTTTTTTCGTTTTAAAGTACTTTGGAGTATGTAATTTAACAAGTTAATATTTTGAGTGTTTTTAATACGAATAATACATTATTAAATGACTAATATTGATTTCTTGGATTAATTATTCTTTGGAAACAAAATTTAAATCTATCAGGAGAGCTGCCGTTCTACATAATATTTATTTGGTGACACTACTTAACCTATGTCACCTGCTGTGTTAAGATTCAGCAAAGGTTTGCTATTCTACATTCGTTCAATCGTTTAGGCCTTAGGGTGGAAGTAATGACCATTTCACACACGTGGAAAATAAACATTAGGTACCCCTCGCTTGAATCACAACCTTGGGTCTTTTGTAGATCGAGTTGTTCGTTTGTTTTAGTAATACAAATTCGCATCATTAGTTCGGATCGGTATTTTCCAGATGTTTGAAAGAACGAAAAAGAAAAACAATCCCGTGGTGCAGCTCTCGACGAGGAACGTTCAGATTTCTAAATAAAGCCAATTCAAAAACAACTCCAAATGAACGACAAACACAATAAATTTCTGTTATGTACAGCATTTTTATTGGTACGATATTTGTGTTCACGCTCTTAGATCATTAGCTGTTTGTTGGATTTAACAACGGAAGTGAAACGCTAACGATGGCCAGACGGAAAATCTAAAGATAGTGAAACTTTATATCTTTTTGGGTTTTGGTAGTAGAGTAGCGGAGAGGGCGTGACATACACAAGAGGAGGCGAAATTAATTTTCTTCTGGAAGTATTTTTAATCTCCTGGAGGAGACGAGACGCGTTCTGTTACCAAGTAATATTTACTGAACCATGCACGTTCCATCAGACTATTTTCGGACTGAAAATAAAAGTTCTGAAAGCACGTGTATTGAAGGCAAATAGGATTATTATGAGAAGAATTCTTCAACTTTAGATTCTTAGAAGAGTATCCTGTTTATAAAGAAATAAATATAATTTTAACATAAAAGAAATAACCCGGGCGAATCAGATACTTGATATTTATTGCTGGGACTAGCCAGAAAAGACAACTGCTTGAACATGAAACTGTGCATTCCTCCACTTTAAATATATGTAATAACATAGCGTATATATTGGACAAAATGGCAATAAAGCTGAAATTGATACTTACATTTAATTCATATTCTTGTCCTGCTTCCAGTGCCTTTTGGGAATATATAATACCGGTTGAATTATTTATCCTGAACCTACTTTTTTCCTTTCCTGATTTTATGGTATATTGAAGTTGTCCATTTATGCCAATATCCTTATCAAACGCCAACACCTGCACGTGCATTTACAGAGAAATAAAAATTGTTACTATGATCCCATAAATAATAATAACTTTATTACCCTCATGATAGGTTTAAAACCCAAAAGATCATCGGAAAACGATATCTCCCATTGGTCGCCTTCAGAAGTCACTACGGTATTATCATTTTCGTCCTTAAGGTTTTCAGTCTAAATTCCAAAATAATCATAATATGAAAAATTTTCCGATAAAAAATAAACGTGTTTACGATCTAATTGTACCTGAAGCATGTGGGTTTTAGGATCATCCGATGCAGAAACTTGAACTTTATAAAAGCTTTGTTCGAATTCAGGACTACTGTCATTGATGTCTTCAACCTTAACTACAACCCTAGTAGTCGATGTTAAAACAGGCCGACCGTTGTCCGATATAAGAATCTATGCAAATTTAACAAGAAGCAACATAACAATGATTAACCCAAAATAATTATAATTACTTCCAAAATATGCTCCTCTTGGTTTTCTCTATCCAAACGTCTACTCGTGGTTGTTATTAACCCTACAGAAGTTTAAAGAATATTTTAGAAAATGTTATTTCCTAACAATTTCGAAGTGTCCTTTTGCCAAAACACTCCACATATAATATTAACTTTTCTCACCCGTTGATGTGTTTATGGCAAAACACCCGCTGGGATTTCCGGAAATGATGCTGAACGAAATTTTCTGGTTTGAGTCAATGTCATTATCCGAGGCAGTAATCTGGACTATGGAATGCCCAGCTGGACTATCCTCAGGGATAGACGGATAATAGACTGCTTGTTCACTGAGTGGAACGTTGTCATTTTCGTTCAATACTTCGATGTAGACCTGTACATCATTTATTATTTATAGATTTTTGTTCTTTC
This sequence comes from Agrilus planipennis, assembly GCF_000699045.2. Classification (NCBI taxonomy): domain Eukaryota; kingdom Metazoa; phylum Arthropoda; class Insecta; order Coleoptera; family Buprestidae; genus Agrilus; species Agrilus planipennis. The sequence continues at coordinate 113,238 of NW_020438942.1, read as the reverse complement.
TACGAAAAGATATTTTTCCTCACCTCAACACTGGAAGATAGAGGTACAATACCATGATCTTGAGCGTAAACTGTGAGCCAAAAGTGAGATTTTGTTTCGATATCTAGGATGGAAGTGGTTCGAATAGTCCCTAAAATGCGATACATTTTTTTAACAGTGTGACCCCAAAATAGCCCCATTTCCTCAATTTTGAATTCGGAATAAACATGGACATTAATATCAAAAAATTTGAATTTGTCATCTTCAAATGGCTTTCAATAAGTCGTTTTGGGTTAAGTACAATAAAACTCTTTCTCTATCCAAGGTTGTTTCTAGCAAACTACATACATGTAATACTTTATATTCCGATACCATCAGTTCATTCAAGGTCTCAAATGAACGTTTTTAAATTTTCCTGAAACAAAGCAACCCCTTTTCCTTGCTTGAAGCGCTTGATTGGCTCACTTGTATGCATTACAGTAACTCAACGTGTCAATCAATTTAAACGATTCCAGTCCCGTTTTGTTTGCCAATAGGTAAACTAATGAATACGTATTCTACACAAGTAAAGTCAAACAAATAACAGCAAATCTTATGAATAAATTACTATGGGCATTGACAATCTTTTTTTCAGTTTACATTTTTCATGAATCACGCGAATTCCATTTCCTTCCAGTCAAAATCAAAACTAGTGCAACATTGAAATTAAAAGACATTAGAGGCAGTATTCTAGACTCAAGACTATTCATGACACAACTCATCTCAGTTGTACGGTTTCGTACCTCAGAACCTCAACCACAGAAAAAAATATTATGTTTCTAAGATCGTTCTTGCGTGTGGTACACTGAAATCAATTTTTACGGAACCACTTTGCGGATGCATTAGTTTAAGTAAAGAAAGCTGTCCTATTTACCGTGATTATCAATGGAAAACACTCCAATTCCATCTCCTCCTTTGATAGAGTATTTAATTCTACTGTCTTCTCCCGCGGGATCTTGATCGGTGGCGTTTACTTGGATGACTACTGTTCCAGCAGGTTGATTCTCTAACACAGATCCCGAAAAAACGAAATCGGAAAAATGTGGCGCAAACAGATTTTCGTTAACGTCTACAACATTTACGGTTACCAACGTTTCCGATGATAATGGTGGATTTCCACAATCCCTAGCGACCACTTTAAATGTGTGAACCTGAAAATATCATATTTTGGACTGCTTTATTTCTTAGATTTTGTTTATAGTATCTTTTATATTTAGTATTAAAATCTATATTTTTGTTATTTATCACGATTTGTAACGTTTACATTTAGCGGTGTCAGTAATGGGACAAAATAGCACTTTTACTGTACCATGACTGGTATTCCCAAATGGAAGACTAGTTAAACCTGCTTGCAAATGACCCCAGCCAATATCTGATTTGCTTTGTGCTAATTTTTTATTTTAACTAAGAAGACTGGAGACTGGCAGTATTGTAGAACACGCTAAATAGGTCAAATCCCAATGCCAAAACACGACACTAAATATCCAAAGTACTTTTTGATAACAAAGTACCCTCATTCGGGGACTGGTGGGGTTTGAACTATTTAGTATGTTTCCAGTTTAAATAAATGTAAGGGAACACATTTGGCGGGTATGAGTCCTTCGGGCAAGCTCAATTCCTTAGTATAAAAGTACTTTCAGAAGCGCTTCCTGCAAGACAACTGCTTATACATTCAATCACTAAATGTTCATTTTATTAAAAAAAAAGCGGAAATGATACTTCATCATCGATTAGTGCGCAACCGTGAGTTTTAATGATAACAATAATTATAATTGGGGTAGGTAATTTTAAAAACAAGTTGGTCTGTGTCTTCGAAGACAAGGTATATGTCTGAAGACATTCAAATCGCTTTTGTTTCATATCAGAATAGAAGATTTCTGATTTTTATTTCTATTCCGAGTCTATCTGCCCTGATCCAAGTTTTTCTGTGGTTTCTTTGGATCTCTTACAGGCAAATGCTGGGGCAGTAATATTCCACAGATAATCTTTCATTCTCTTCTGTCTTCATTTCGTTCGTCTCATCTTTCTCACCAGAACCACTACCCACCCATTCCCATGATTCCTGAAAGGAGGCTGAAGAGGGTCTTCAGCGTAGTCCGGAGGGACTCCCCGCCCACCTACCAGCTTTACTGGCTGGTGGGAATGAAACCCAAAACCTTTCTTCGTTAAATGGTTTATATTTTATGATCAAATTTGTAGAACTACCCCCCTTTATGGTGTAAAATAGTAACTATCCCCCAGTACAAATAAGTCTCCCGTTCACTCAGCAGTTATTGGGCTCTGAACGCTGAATGGCGCCAAGTACTTAATTTATTTATTTTATCTTTCTACGTTACATACTTGTGGACCATTATTATTGTACCTGCAATTCTTTAGGGATAGATGTGCAAGGGCAAAAGATTAGTATGCTTAGATTTGCAGATAATATGGCAGTATTAGCATCTAGCAAGGAGGACCTAGAGATAGCTTTAAATAAAATGGAAGCGGTACTGACAGATCAGTACTGTATGAAAATAAATAAAAGTAAAACTAAAATACTGATATGCAAGGGAAGAAAAAGTAGGGAAAGAGCGAATATAAAGATAGGAGACGAAAAATTAGAAGAGTGGCTGATTTTAGATACCTAGGAAGTCAGATAAGTGAGGATGGAAGGAGTAGTAGGGATATAAAGCAGAGGATAGCGCAGGGTCGTGTCGCCTTTAATAAAAAGAAGTCACTTCTATGCTCGCGAACGATTAAATTAGAAATTCGAAAAAGGTTGTTAAAGGTGTATGTTTGGAGCACGGCGTTGTACGGGTGCGAAACATGGACAGTGGGAGCGACGGAAAAGAAAAGGTTAGAAGCGTTCGAAATGTGGTGTTATAGGCGGATGATGAGGATATCGTGGGTAGAAAAGGTTAGAAATGAAGAGGTATTGGAAAGAATAGGAGAACAGAGGACTCTATGGAAATCAATAAAAAATAGGCGAGATAGGTTGGTAGGACACCTTCTTAGGCATGAAGGTCTAGTCAGAGACATATTAGAGGAAGAAACAGGAGTTAGGAGGGGTAGAGGTAGACCTAGATTAGATTACTGTTCGCAAATAGTTATGGATGTGGGCTGTTCTAGTTTTAGGGAAATGCGAAGTTTAGCTCAGGATAGGAAAGAGTGGAGGTACGTGTCCAACCAGTCTTAGGACTGATGACCTTATGATGATGATGATGATGAATTCTTTAAAAACAAAAAAGAACGGGGAGTCATCAGTTTAGATTCTTTTGTATTATTTCTTTCGTCCTCATCGGGTAATTCCACTCGGGTTTGAAGTACAGTACTACAAATATTGATCAATAAAACAAAAGTAGATTTCTGTTTAGAGTGGCATTGATATAGTTTGCTTGGTAAGGGCAAATAACGTATTGGAATATTGCAGAGATATAAAAAATTATTTTACAAAATCATACGTAGGTTTATGTGTTGCTAGGTCGTTTTTCCAACGTTAGGCATTAATTACGACATCAGGCTGGAAATAGGTAGGCGTGTTTAATTCCGAATGTTCTCCTCTGTAAATTTATTCCTTTGAACGAGAAAAGCTTTGAAATGATAGTGATGAGAAGCAAATCAACATTTCTCATTAAAAAGATACATTCGTCTAACTGCACGCATGTCGAGAGTTCGTGAATGATATTTAACATCTAAGACGCATTAATATATTTTTTTTATAATTATTTATCTTATAAGGTATGTTTCTCTTACGTCAACAAGAATTTTGGTTGATCTCAAAATTTCAGAATAATTGACAGGATTGGATTGAATCATTTTGATAGCATATTAATAGGAAAGAATGCCATTGGTTAAATGGAAACAATTAGTTCAAAAACATACGTCTTTACACTGACTAATTAAAATAAAAAAAACAAAGAAATATTAACTTATATTAAATATTATTACAGTGTTCGAGTCACTATCCCATTTAAACTTGCAGATTCATTAATATGGACACCTTTATACTAAATATCAGCTCTATGAACTCGAAGAATTAAGAGTTAAATCATTCTTATTTTAGACATGTTTCATTTCAAAGTCGTCAGTCTATAAATATAATTGACCATGACTACTCTCTATCATTTGCAAATTACTTACAATTAATATTCCTACTTTTTAAAAATGATGTAATTTTTGAATTTAAACTCATAAATAATCAGATTGATTTTGTAAAATTATTATTTAATTTTTATTTGCAAAAAAGGCGGTAAGAGACTAAAGCAATTCTGTATGTAGACACCCCCCTATATTGGATTATTAATTAATTGTCATAGTTATAATAATAACTGAATGACGTTATTTATTTAGTTTATCTTTATGGATCTCATGTGTACAATTTTTTAAAAATTATTATGTGCAGTGTTATGAAAATCTTATTTCTTTTTCCGCAATGGCTAGAGAGACTCTAACGGCTATCGATCAGTGAGACGACAAAACGTCTGTGACGTCATATACATAGATCCTATCATGAAGTGAGTGTTGTCATTGCTGTGATGCACTTAAGTTTGATAGTCAATTTATGGCTTCTTTTAGCAGCATTGTAATATTGGAATATTGAAGGCAGTTTATAGTTGTTTGATTCTGTCTAATTATATAATTAAAATTTAATTAGAGTATACATATGTGACGTCAGACAGATACTTTTCTGCACTGAGACAAACGTCTATTATATGTCGTCACATTCGTTTTGCCCCGTTCTTTGTACTCGTTAACGGCTTTCTAGGAACAGCCTTGTTATTTTTGCTGGTGGTGTATTTTTAGGCAATTTTAATGAAAAAGGGGTCCCTTTATAATTCATTTTGAAACTTACTTGTCGCTCTTCATAATCCAGATGTTTTGTTGTCCTTACGGTTCCTGATACATTGTCAATTTTGAAAATATCATCCCCATTGTCTTCGAGAGAGTAGACGATTTTACCATCGTCTCCTAAATCGGGATCAAATGCAGTAACAACAGCTAAAACGGTTCCAACGGGCACATCTTCTCGAATTTTCACAACGTAATTGGGTAAACTGAACTTTGGAGCATTATCGTTGATATCATCGACAATGATGCGAACGATAGCATCGGAATACAAACGAGGGTAAGCCGGATCTTTACTTCCACCGTCGGTTGCCCTTATTCTCAAATTATAAACTTCCTGACGTTCCCTATCGAGATCGTTGGCAACTTTAAGGGCACCTGTTCGCTTATTCACAACAAAATCGTTTGTATCAGTTATTAAAGAATACGTTATCTTCGCGTTATCTCCCACATCCTGATCGGTAGCATTTGCTTTGAAAATTACCGTTCCGTTCAGAGCGTTCTCAGTTACCCTAAAACTGGCTAGAGATTTTTCGAACTTTGGTGGATTATCGTTTACATCTAGAACAGTTATGATAAGTACTCTCGATGTAGATTTTTGCGGTTTTCCCAAATCATAAACTGTTATATTGAGAAAATACTCATTTTCACGTTCACGATCTAAATAACCGATGACTTTTAAACGTCCAGTGTCCATGTCGATACAAAAAACCGAATCTTCGTCGCCTCCTGAGATTCCATAAACCAATTTACCATTGTAGCCCAAGTCTCTGTCGCTCGCACTTAATTTAATTAGAACAGTCCCTAAACTGACCGACTCGTTAACTTTAATTTCTGTCGGAAAGTCGATTAGCTCTGGAACGTGAATGTTTTGCCCGTAACGCGTGGGCATCATTGGAAATTCGTCCTGGACTCCGATCTTATTATTGTTTTCGGAAGCCGCGAGGATTTCCGTTAAACGTCTGGCCACGCCGGTTTCTTTACACTCGAACGTATCGGAGGGCAGAATTCGATTTTTGGCAGTGAAAGTGCCCTTCGTATTGACTAGTTTAATATTGACTCTCACTATGTCGGCAAAATGAGTTCCGTCGGTGGCTGTCACGTTCACTTCTCTTTCAGTCGATGGTACATTGTTTAAATCGCAAGCCAAAGAAACGGTTCCCGATGTGGGATCGATCGAGAAACATCCATCATCGTTTCCAGAAACTATCCGGTAACTTATTATGTTGCCGGCGTCAAAATCGATTGCTGACAGCGTGATTATTTCCGTTCCAACAGGCGTAAAACGAGAAACGTGACCTGAACAATCTATTCTTTCGAATTGCGGCCGGTTATCATTTATGTCTTTCACTTTGATCGTCATTTGCATCTCAGTTTGTCTCCGATAGGGTAAACCCCAGTCGGAGGCGCGCAAATGAAGAACGTATTCCCGTCTCATGCTCTCGTAGTCTAAGAGTGTGGTGGTTCTGATAACTCCTGAAAAGTGATCGATTTCAAATGGCACTTCCACAAGATTGGCGATCAAATAGGATATGTAAGCGTTTTCACCCGAATCCTGATCCTTGGCCCTAACAGTTGTAACGGAGGTGCCTGCAGGCTGATTTTCGTTAATCCATACTGTCATTTCTGGATTTTCGAATATGGGATCGTTATCGTTGGTATCAACCACGTATATTTTTACTTTGGCTGACGATTGTTTCCTGGTAGCTACATTCCCTTGGTCAATGGCACTAACGGTTAAGCTGTAGAAAGGCTTTTTCTCCGCATCCAAATTGACAGCTGTGTACAACATCCCAGTTTCGGGATTGACGAAGAACTCACCCCCTTCATTACCTCCAACTATTTCTAGGTAGACGCGGGCGTTTTTACCTTCGTCCGCATCCGTTACTTTTAGTCTTATCAACGGAGTATTGATGGGAGCTGTTTCAGGCACTTTAACCTCATAAATTTCTTTATTAAACACGGGCGCATTGTCGTTCAAATCAGCCAGTACCACTCGAACGGATTTATAAGTTTCTTTGGGCGGAATTCCCCGATCGACGGCTCTTAATTCTAAAGTGTATCCAGCTGGAGTCTTTTCGCGATCTAACAGTTTAAGGACTTCTATGGTGTATTCGCCTTTCTGGGATGATGGTCTTATTCGGAAGTGACCATCCGGATCACCACCAACTATTTCAAGAGATTTTATTTCTCCGTGGATACCGGTATCTTTGTCAGTTACTGTAACTATTGCGTAAATATCTGAGATAGAATTTTCGACAATTTTCGCGTGACTACGAACGTTGATTTCGGGAGCGTAAAAATTGACTTTGCTAACCCTTATTCTCACGGTGGCCTTGCTCATGGCCATCGAATTTGAATATTTTGACGACGTTAAAGCTGCGCTTCTGTCTTGTCCGATGACAATCAACTCGTGGTATGACGTTTCACTGTAAAGAAGCGGCCTCGTCAAGGATATGATTCCGGTTATGGGATGGATTGCAAACTGATCAGTTTCATGAGCAAAACTGTAATAGATTTCCCCGTTTCGTCCGAGATCCGCATCTTCGGCTGTAACTTTCACTATGTTGCGATGAAGCGGTGTGTCTTCGTAAACTGTAACGTTGTAATCTGTGGGATAAAAGAGAGGGCTGAGATCGTTTGTGTCCAGGATGGTGATCTCCACAACCGTTTGAGTTTCAACCGATTTGTGTTTGTTTTCGGGATGGGACGCTATGGCTTTGATATCCAAAACGTATTTGTCTTTCCGTTCTCGATTCAGTACGTGGTTGTTGCCCGCTTTAATACGAATAAAGAGGAAAGAAAAATCGCCCACGAGCCGTCCTTCTGCCTTGAAAAATTTGTCCTTGTCACCTTTAACTATCTTGTATCGTATGTCTGAAAATGCGTTCTTTTTAAGAATTTGAATGCCAATTCGTTCACCGGGGGCCGGAGACGCGTACGTATTCGCCACACTGTTCTCCGGTATGCTGACATTGTACAGAGGTTTCGTGAAGTGGAAATTGATGTCTGAAACGCTTTTGACCTTTTTACAATTTGCATTCGTCAGTAATAACGCCACCAGGCAGCAGGTGAAGAGATGGAACATTTTCTTACTTCATGACTGACCGGAATCTGAAAGAAAGTGAAAACCAAAAACTATTAAAGTATACTATTATCTATTGACGTTCTATATGGCACATGACCATTTTACAAAACCCATGAATAGAGACATTTTTGACTGTTGCAACCGTAAATTTAATTCATCTGATGTACTACATTCATTTTTGGTCATGTGCCCAACTGAATTTAGAAAAAGCGTTTCAATGATATTTTGTTTTTCATTTTCACATTTCAACGTTTTTCTTCTTTTAGATAGAAACATTTGTGTTAAAACCTTTGTCGAAACACCACTGTCAACTCCCATTAAGAAGACATTAGGTACTTAAAGAAGAATGGGTTCAAACATACAGTTTATACATAAAATAAACTATTCTTTTACATAAGCTTAGACGCGACTAAAAGTGTCGTGGTTGCTCTTCAACAACCGAGGGCCTTAAGCTAAGGGCTTCCAATGCTAACGTGGCAACAGGCGGTGACGGTAACATTTCTTTTCATACGTGCTTAAGTGGCTTCTAAAAAGTCCTGATAATGATTTTGAACAAACGCATCGAAGTGCTATTATAACGTTGGGATTAAAAATTGGAAATGCTGCAGCACTTCTTTGTAAATAGGGCTATAAATCGAACATTTCATATTGAAAGTCATTCAAAAGAGAAGATTGGTTAGGTAATATCGATGAATGGAAAGTGTTCTCTAAATGTCTCAAAAATGCAACTACAAAAGAATATGAAAAAGAAATTAGAAGCAACAGAACTTTGCGAAATGATGAGATCTTCTTATGGTAAGATGCTTGACCGTGAAACAGGATTATGGTGATGGACTAAGCATTTCATTTGAAAAATTCTATTATTTCTTTTTGACTTTAAAATACCCATAGTGAACTCGTCAATTGATAACATTCTTATAGACAATAATCTACAATTAATTGCTTTTTTGGATTTAATTGGTGTTAACTGGTAATAGTAATAGCATCGTAGCTATCTCCGGGGATGAAGGAATCTCCGCTTCGTTCAGTTGTTACTCCACCTCTTAACATTAGATGGCGCTAAGTGTTGCATTTACTTCTTGATAGTAACCAAAGTGGATAATCACCAAGTAGTAACATTATGAACGTCAAATTTAGATACATATTGTCTTACTGACGATTATTGGATTATCGTAAAAACCAAAAAGTATTGCGAATTTGTTTTTTCAGAAATTATTTATTTATTCATGACTATCTATTTTGTCACCTTTAAAGTAATCCCCACCGGATATTATACACTTGTGCCAACGTTTTTTCCAACTCTTAAAGAACTTCGAAAAATCATTTTTTATGAACTTGTTCAGCTCCTCATTCGATGCCGTCTTTATCTCCTCAATCATGAGCCTCTTCAGTTTCGGGAACAAGAAAAAGTCACAGCGGGTCAGATCTAGGGAATACGGTGCCTGCGGCATTATTAGTGTATTATTTTTGGCCAAAAGTTCGCGCACAAGCGACGATGTTTGAGAAGGGGCGTTATCATGGTGCAAAAGCCAATTTTTGTTCTTCCACAAATCCGGGTGTTTCTGGCGGATTGCTTGGCGCAAATTGCGCATAACTTACGGGTAATATTCCTTATTAACCGTTCTACCCTGATGCAAGAACTCATGATGCACGACGCCCCTGCAATCGAAGAAAACTGTAAGCAAAACCTCACATTCGACCTAACTTGACGCGCTTTTTTCGGTCTTGGCTCGTGCTGCAGGTTCCATTGGGATGATTGAGCTTTGGTTTCCACGTCATAACCATAAACTCATGATTCGTCACCAGTTATGACCCTCTGGAGCATATTTGGGTAGTTGCGGAGAAAGTCCAATAGCTCCTTAGTAATGTTAAAGCGATACTATTTTTGGTCGAAATTGAGCAATTTTGGTACGAGTTTCGTGGCGATCCGTCTCATGTCTATGACCAAAATCGAATGGCAAGAGCCAATTAATATGTTTAAGTCCTCAGAAACTTCTCTAACGGTGATTCGATTGGCCAATACTATTTTCTTCACTGTCATCAATGTTTTGTCTGTTATTGATGTGCTCGGGAGTCCGCCACGCTCTTCGTCGTTCACATCTTCTTGGCCCTCTGAGAACATTTTGTACCACCGATAAACGTTCTTTCGGTCCAAGGTAGCTTCTCAATGTGCCACAGTCAACATTAGGAATGCGTCCGCATACATAATTTTGTTTTTCACACAAAATTTGATACAGATTCATTGATCAATTTTTTGGAATTGGCAAAAATCGAAGACGAGACAGTATAATAAAACTAAAGATTAGTTGAAGCAAATTAATGATTGACATAATTTATTATATATTATTTCAAAAAAAAAAGACAAGAAGACACGTCCGTTACTTACAGACAGCCAACACAAACAACGCCGATATAATATGTTTCTATAGGTGCCATAATGATTTTGCTAAACGTATTAAGGGCGCTTTAATAAATTAATATTGTTGGACGCGAATTGAAAGTTTTTGTACGTCGGGACTTGGGCTCCAACTTTGATTATTTCCTTAGAGCCTTACAGATTATATTGATTACTTGCCTTCTGGTAGCATACCACGCGATAGCTATAAGTACAACATAAACAGACCTATACGGCTTCCCCGACCCATTTTCTGCACAATGATTAATTGAATTCGTTGACCTGATTTGATGGATGCCCAAGCAATATCAATATTACGGTTAGTGCTTGCTCACACTGGCCAAGCTTAAAGAAACGTTGTATAAGATTTTAACTTTTGACAATAAATATGAACACTCATCTTTACCTAAATTTTTTTGATTTATTGAAACATGAATTAAAAATGGGAAGTCTTCAAATTTTCATATGGTTTTCTTGGTTAAACAAATATTTTTCACTTGAACCGAATTCAGTTTTTTCAGAAACCCAGAAACATTGACCTATGATTATTTTTCTGAAATTCCCCAAATATTTTTCGTGACACCTCTGGGAGATAATCACTGATCTAAAGTATGAGACGTCTTCTGCAATAGTAATAATATACAAATAGATTTTTATCTTCATAATAACTAATGTTGTCAAATCTAAATCAATCATACTCATCATGATCATAGAATCGTTAGTCTTAAGACTGGTTGGATACACACCTCCACTATTTCCTATCCTAAGCTAATCTCTGCCTTCCTTCAAACTAGAACAATTTACTACCTTAAGTATGTGTGAACAGGGAAAAGGTCTAGATGATGGCCCCCTACCCCCTTCGGGGGTGGGGATAGGGGGATCGAAAGGAGGAGGTCTCCCCCACCATTGTACCATAAAAAGTTCGTGGCGGTCTCACCCCCATAAAAAGTTATAGGGATAATAAAGTTAAAAAATATGCCAATTTATATACATTTCTAGGCATGTAAATATTTATATTGTCATTTTTAAACAATATTCAAAGGTAAAATTAATGGAAAAATACATAAAAATATTGAGAAAGTTAAAACATTATTTAAATATTTTTATCAATAGGGTAGGTTAGGTTATCGGGTTTTGTTCAAGTGGCCACCCTCTTTCGATCCCCCACCTCCACCCGCTTGAAAATATTTTTTTTATTGAACTTTATTTGAATTATAGTGTATGAAAATTGTCAAAATAATCAACTTTCAACCTCCATAACTTTTTATGGGGGTAAGACCGCCGTAAATTTTTTATGGGGTTTTACTCAGGTGACCACCCTCTTTCGATCCCCCCTACCCCCACCCCTATCTAACCCCCATACCATTTTATGGGGGTGAGACCGCCACGGACTTTTTATGGTACAGTGGTGGGGGAGACCTCCCCTTTCGATCCCACTTCGGGGATGGGGGCCATCATCTAGACATTTACCGTGAACAGTAATCTAATCTAGGTCTACCTCTATTCCTCCTAACTCCTGTTTCTGCTTCGAATATGTCTCTAAAAGTCTTATTCCTGCCTGAGAAGGTGTCCTACCAACATATCTCGCCTCTATTTATAACTTATTGACTTCCATAGCGCCCTCTCTGCTATTCCTTCTAATTAATACCTCCATTTCTAACCTTCTAAATTTATAAAAAACAGAAAATACGTTGATACAATTTAATAAAAAAATAAATAAAGTCAAATTTTTACATACTAATAATAATATTCGTCTTAAACTTCTGCGGTTATTTAAGTGATACTCATTTTTAATAAACGTATACAATTAGATTAAAGGTAGATAGGTACCTATGTAGCAAGAATTTGTAAGGAGGATTTCGTATTAAAATGGGACGCGTTTGTTGTCATTGTTAGCGAACAAGTAAGTACCTACATATTATGTGAGATATATGTACATAATATATAGAATATTTCCTCTTCTTCGTTCAAATCAACAACAAAAAGTCACATTCTCCATACACAAGACAGGCAATTTGCGATAACGCTCCTTGAATATCGTTATATTAACGTAAATCACGTCATATATGTTTTTAAAGCGCAAGGAGTATTATTAAAATTAACTGGAAGAAATCCTTTATGCTGATATTTTCGTCAGAATATGTTCAAATTTGGACATTTTGGATGTGAATCCTCTTCAGCAGAATTTTCAAGATTGAAGAGACCTTCCAGAAAATCAGCACTTTTCAAAATATGTGTTAATCATATTATTTGTACTACTGTACATCTAGATAGTGAACTTTGTTGCAGAGTAATACACCTCGTCGAATATGATGATAATGAATATTATCAATATCACACCACATCCTTGTCCCAAGTCAATCTTCGCTTTTCTCTAAAACTTCAATATCCTGCATGTCTGCCCTCCTGTATTTGTATTTGTCTGTACTCATGTTCGTGCTTCTAATAATTCCTTAACTAGTTCTTCAACCTCCATGGTTCAGATGTCTTACCATCTTATGTCTCCTTTTTATGATTTTCGCGGTGTCCTCTGTTCTCCTATTTCTTCTAGTACCTTCTCAATCAATATTATTAATTTTATAGCAGTACCTAAATTTCCATACAGATGGCGTTTAGTATACCATGCATGGGAAAATTCATCAACGTATCATTCAGTCAAACACAGTACCTACAACTATAAGTATACTTTTAATTTTATCATTACGTTTATTCCAAACATCCCAAATGTTTTATATGTTGATAAACTGCAATAAAGTGTTTGTTTAGTAACGTTCAGCGTGCACAAAGTTTATTCAGTCAATTTTGACAAAATCCGTACACCAGTATGGGATAATAAATCTTTCTCGTTTTAAATTATATTCCTGAGGGAGAGAAAGAGTTAAAATTTTACGTTGAAGAGACGAACAAAACTGCTCAACGTGCCACATACTTCTCGTAATAAACATAAATGTGTATTTATTATTCCATTAACCGTTAATTCACCGTCTCAAAATTTACAATGACCGCCATTACGGCACTAAATTAAAATAGTGTTGGAAAGCAAAACAAAAAAGAATCTTTTAATTAAAAATCAACTGCATTAGATATTAGATACGGTTGCAAAGTGCATAAACTGTTGGGTGTAAATTAAAATGAAATCGGTTGGTGTATTGACATTATCGTATTGGAAAAAATTAACAGAATGTTGGTTTTAAAAAATTGTAACACAGAAAATACTTAGAAACCGCACTTCATTTAATGAACGTTGACATTTTAAGCAGGATTTTGCGACCGTTGTCCTTTTTCTCTACTCTATTTAACGAACCAAATTTGTATTCATTGAAATTCGAATTAGATAAACAAAAATTCGGAGCGACAAATAATGATATTTCCGTTGCATTTTCCAGCAGGACTGTTGATTTTAATCGAGTGACAAATGAAAACTGAGAGACAATGGAAATTCATAACCCAACAGTTAAATTAGTTTATAAATCAAATTAGTTGTTTGTCTGTTTTCCAGTGTTTTTATAAACTTGCGTTTTTTTCTGTGAACATACGAGTTTTCAACAGTTTCCAAATTCCATTGAAACTCCTCGATCTCTAAGGCCACATTTTGAAACGAGGTTTCTGTGTACCTGTCTATAAAAAAGTCCCCGCGGTGCCATGAAGATAATATGGCGGACGTAGTCTAATGTTGACGGATTTTACATATCTACATAAATGTATAGTATTCGCGCTCCAACGTGACACAAAAGCTTTAAAAGTAGGACGGCGGAAGAAAGGAGTATTTTGTTAGAACAGACACCGGCTTGTGCGAATAACGCTGTAAATACGACTACTTACAGAGGGTGATCATTTGCATTCACCGCTTATAGAAATTACAAAAAATGTCATCGTTCAAATACTGTAATCATTCTCGACACAATTGGATTTAAATGTCAACAATTGCTGTTTGATCTGCTCGAGAATGTGGGAGGATCAGGGCCACTCAATTACATATGGTGTTAAAATACCCTTGCAGGGACCTTTGTAGCAGCTGGACTACTGCTAATGCGCCTACGCCGGATTGTCAACAGTGACTGCTAGATACTATTTTTTTGGCAATTTATTTCTTGTTTAGATAAGCAGGTCTTTTAATTTTATTATCGGTGGATATTGATCCAGTATTTTCACACAGATTATTTCTTTTTGCTAAAGTTGTTGTTCGCAACCAGAAGGCAATGAAGACAACAGTATCTTCCAATGCTTATGGTACAAAATATTAGAAGTGAACAAATAAGCAAATAGCCACCAGAGAATGTACGCTGGTCAGACTTGCACATCTCCTCTGCTCATTCCTTCTTGATTCACGTTTCCATCTGTCGTATCTGCTGTTGTCAAAAGTTGTTTACTTCGAACTGCATTTACCCTTGCTCTTGAGATTCGTTTATCGGGGGCGACCCTCGCTCTTTGTTAGCAAAAAAAACCTTTCACAGTTCATTATCAACAGTCGAAAGAACGGTTGCGGGGGATCAAAATTATTAAACTTCAGTACGTGCAAGATCACATTTCGTAAACGAGACACAAAAATAAGTACCTGCTTTATGGATATCTGGTGTAAGCTGTAATAAGCTCATTTTTTCGTTACATGTAAAATAAGATATAAATATCAGCATGACGAGATCAAGAAGCTACGATTTTCTCGACCGTTGTTGATGTTGAGATAAAAAACTAAAACTTTTAAGTGTTTCATTCCTACCAGCTACTAAAGCTGGTGGGCGGACATTCCCTACGGACTACGTCGGAGGGTAAGTCAGAATTCCCGTCCTTTTAGGAAAAATGGGTGGATGGTTGCTAGGGTAAGAAAGACGAGATGGACGAAATGAAGATAGAAGAGATTGAAAGATAATCTATGGAATATTACTGTCCCAGCATTTGTCTAAATGATCTAAGGAAACTACAGAAAGCTTGGACCAGGATTGGTATCCTCTCGAATGCTAATCAATGGCCTAAACCTCTAGGTCATGCCGCTCAGTTTCCTTAAAAACACCAATGGTGATGTTTATACGCAGAAGGAGAATCAAGCCCGAAATATCGAGTATTATTCAGACAAGATGAGTTACTTTCATTTTCATATAACTGGCAATAGTTGACTGCTAGCTTTTGCCTTACAACCTCAGTTTGAATGTAAGAAACTTGCAACAGCTTAAAAGAACATAAACCATTTAAAAAACGAACACCACGTTCTTGGTGTGCAATTTATGGGAACGACTTGATATGGATTGCAGTTTAATGCTGCCTATCATGTCTGTTAGTAATTTCGTAGGTTCAGTTTGGCAAGGATATGCTCAAGCACTTTAAAATACTAGGTTAGCTATAAACATCGACAGATGACGATGTACTTCTAGCTACTCCCAGCAACTTCGGTTTGGTTGGCGAATTACCGAAAGTGCCTATGGTGTGCTATGAGAACTATTAAGTTCAAAATCAATTTTCATATCTGGGATTTCGATAAATTAGTATCTACAGTTTTAGTGAAATTTCTAATAATTGATAATAAAAATGTTTCTTTGCTTTCTATAATGGTATTTTTCATCAAAATGCTTTTACAGTTAATAACCTATTAAAGTTGAACAGTATTTAAAGGGCAATTACAACAAATTAATTCAAGTCGCGGTAAAGGTCTAGATGATGGCCTTTTGGGAGTGGTGGTGGGGGGATCGAAAGAGGAGGTCTCCCCCACCACTGTACCATAAAAAGTTCGTGGCGGTCTCACCCCCATAAAAAGTTATGGGGGTTCAAAGTTAATAAATATGCCAATTTTTATACATTTCTAGGCATGTAAATATTTATATAGTCATTCTTAAACAATATTGAGAAAGTTATATAAAACATTATTTAAATATCTTTATCAATAGGGTAGGTTAGGTTAGGTTATCGGGTTTTGTTCAAGTGACCACCCTCTTTCGATCCCCCACCTCCACCCGCTTGAAAATAATTTATTTATTGAATTTTATTTGAATTATAGTGTATGAAAATTGTCAAAATAATCAACATTCAACCCCCATAACTTTTTATGGGGTTGAGACCGCCACGAACTTTTTATGGTACAGTGGTGGGGGAGACCTCCTCTTTCGATCTCACCCACGCCCACCCCCTTCGGCCATCATCTAGACATTTACCCAAGTCGCTTTAAAATAAATAAAAAATTTGCGGCGCTATAATTCTGCATCGTTATATGTTAAATTCAAACAACTATTCACTTTGATAACTACCATAATATACTTCAAAGATAGTGGAAATATTTATTATGATTTGATAAAAATTGGTGTAAAATGACGGTAAACTGATCTAAAGAATTTCATTGCGTAAGTGAAGCTATAATTCTAGAATTTTTACTTGAGAGAGGACGTAAGCTACAGTTACTGATCATTTTACGCCGCGTTTCGTAAGCGGAAGCGTCCATCACAATCATCATTTTAGGCCTTTCTTATTTTAGTTCTTAGTCTTTAATTGAGGATGTCACCTAGGGTGTCGAAACACGTATTTGAATGTTTATTTAGAATTCTCACAACCACATTTAAATTAGTTCATTTCCACAAACCGCCTTTTTAAATAATTTTTTGTTTAAAAAAAGCTACAACACCAGAGAGTTCACGTAAAGCTTGAATGATGTAGAAAGTAAAAGCAACCATGACACAACTACTACCTAATAATTAGATAAATCAATTCTTATCAACCTAGCTTAATTCAGATTCAAAGAAAATGTGCACATTAATTTCAATTTAAGTTTGACAACTAACAGGTAAAATATGTACCCGAGCATTGTTTCACACAAAGATAATAAATTTGAAACGTTAATAACCCTGAGGGAAATTCTATTTAATTTTAATTATCGCTAAATAGCTACATAAACGATAAATAATGTACGTACTACATTATCGGTTGTGCAGCATCGAATGCAGTTCAATAGATGGGTTAAGCAGGTGATGAATATTTCGTTCTGAAAACTGGTAGGGGTCGAACATTTAACGCTGTTTTTACCTGCATGACAAACTACCTATAATAACCGTGGTTCTAGACAATTTAGAACTCCATGTATACATAGAGTATTGGTTGAAGTAGTCCTAATTTACCAAGCGGTACCTACAGTCTCCAGGTTCAGACGGTTGCTTAACATTCGGAGAAGACCGGGTCGATTATGGGTCTGTCTATTCTAGCCCAAGTTTTTCTGCGGATTTTTGAGATCACTTAGGGCAAATTCTGGGGCAATTCTTTCACTCTCTTCTGTCTTCATTTCGTCCGTCTCATCTTTCTCATCCTGACCACCACTCTCCCATTCCTACGATTTCCAAAAGAAGGCCTTCCGCCTTACCACCCGAAGGAATAGTCCGTCAAACACCATTGGTGGCTAATGGGAATGAAACATCAAAAATTTCTTTTATCCTCAATGCCCTTGCCTAACTTAAGCCCTTAATGCGAAGTCTACCACAGAGAAACCTTTCACTCCGTAACACTTGGGACATGTCACTTCATCCAATCAGGAAATCCTCTATCATCTTCTCACCAAGATTGGTGACTTTCAGTTAAAAATTGTAACGAGGTAATTTAGTAAGTTTTATTTTTTTATTAGTACTACATAGTTGGAATAAAACATTACTTACTGGGGGTTTTATAATAACAAAAACGTAAGAATCCATTACTACGATACACATTAGATTAAAAAGATTAATCGGTAGAATTTCACGTAAAATTTTTTTTGCTTTTTCGTTTCAATGGGTAATTGAAGAAATTGGTTAAACAGATATACTTATCGCCTAATTTACGAGTCGCCCTTGAAAACCACGAACAGGTATTTAAATGAAAAATACATGGATGCAATTTCCATGAATCACAATCTGTCGAATGACTTTATCATTAGAAATAATTCATAGGAATGATAAACTGAATAATACCTGGATTCATACGTTATTTATAGAACCTTTGTGTTAAATTATACCTATGTTACCAAATTTTCAGATAAAATACACAGTATACGTTTTGCTAATCGTAAAACAAATTCTAAATGAACCCGCAAAAAAAAAACATTCAAATATGTGTTATGAAATAATTAAATTTTAAATAATTCTTTTGAAAGGAATAAAATATTCTTACATAAACCAGTGTGCATTATACACGTAGGTAAAATGCTTATCTTTTGACCCAATTTTGGTATATGTTAAACTACACGTTTACTGATACTATTCTTCTTTAAGAAAATTAAAAAGTAAGTTCTTCATTGTGCACAATATCATGTAGATAGTACATGTACGTGAGAGAGATGCAATTTTTTAATAAAATAAAATAAATAAAGAGACATTTATTAGGAAAATATCTTTACTGCATTATTAATGTAGGGGCAATTTACGAACGGATGTTGAGGACATAGGTAGTCACTTGAAATTCTCTTTCATGTACTTAAAGCACTTTCTTCAAAACTGGGCTCCTTCACCTCAAAATTGTTAGTTCATATTACAATACTTGTTGCACACGATAATTTAAGTACTTCTTAAAATGTTCTTTCACCAAAGTGTCTAACCTAACAACCATTTCTTGTACTAGTAGTAAGTAGTGGGTAAGATACATAAACTTTTCCCAGTTAGTGCTGCAAGCAAGAAACAAACATAACGAAGAAACGGCAAAAACGCCAGACGCCTGTATGCAATGCACAAAAGCCTAATAAGAATGATGTTTTGTTTTTGAAGGCAACGTGCACTATTAAGCAATGCTAGACGAAGCAAAAGTGTGTTCTGCAAACATGAGCCAGATGTATTAGAGTTTCTCGTAACCCCAGTAATAAAAAAATTATTCTTTTAACGATTTTAATTAATTGAGGGACATTAGGCTATTTGCCTACTCGATATCTATGTACATATTTACTTATATAAAGTAGATAACCGTACATAAGCGGTGCATATTTTCACACATTATGCACATTACATTGAAACAATTTATTTTAATTGATACCTACCTACAGTAAATGGTGATTTACTGATATTGTTGTTGGTTAATTGAGCCTTTTTATTAAACACAAACATTCACAAAAATATTCACACCAGACGCACGTTCACGCACAATATCACTCACGAACACGCCATTTTCGAAAGAAAAAATTATTCCCTAACAATTGAATTGAATGAGAACACGTTTCGAGTTCGATCCCGTCGGACTGATTGAAAACAAAATATTTTTTTTACCAAACCAGTTAGAGCGTGTTTGGACTGCGAATTTTGCCGAGGACGCACGACGTCCTCACCAAGCCGCCGGTCGTCGGCGTCGGCGAAGTAATTTTAATCAGCCAAGTGGATTGTGCTGAACCCTCACGGTTGAGCTAGAAAGTGACTGAACTTTGTAACTGAACTCTGCCTATAACATGAAATTTGAACGATGAACGTCGCAGCACACGCGCGGTAACTAGGGGGTTGTATTTCACTAGAAACAAAAAAATTTTAATGAAAAACACTTGGCACAATTTTAAACTACATAAAAAGTTTGAAATATTAAAATTTCATCTTCCGAACATTGAATTAAAGCAATCTTTGGTTCGCGGTGGTCATTTCAGTGAAAACCGCACTGAAATCGAATTAACGGTTAAAAAGTTATAAGCGAACAAACATACTGTTCCTTAAAATCGATATTATTGATTGCAATGGTTAAAAATCCTATCCGCCTTTTTTTTATCTGCATTACCAGTCCACTTCCGGTTAGTAGGTACCTAGAACCAGTTTTCGAAGCGGTGAGTCTGGATCTCTGCGATGGGTCGCGGTCTACCGATAACATATCAGCGTCCGCAGAAACAGGAGTGGGCTGTGCACCTACGCAGGGTGTGCGAAACTCGTATGCGTTAAACACAGCATTTGGATAGTTTAAAAGGGTAATCGTAATTTCAGGCAATTTTCTATTTAATGTTTTCACATTTTATGAAACAATAACAATAAATATGATAATAATGAATAAATAAATAAACTTTACTTTCTCGATTTTAATAACATCGATAGAAATGATACTAGATGCTATCCAGATTTATTACAGACCGTCGTTAATAACAAATACCTGCATGTTTCTTATATAGTGCACTTTTATAGAGTTAATGTGAAAATCAACTAGACTATTATTTGATTGCGTGTTATTTTGAAGGTAATTGGAGTGAAAGTTAAAAAATTGATTTTGATCTAATAAAGACAAGTAGATACCTATCCACCTACAAACAATTTTTTGTTTTCAACGTAGGTTTTTAATTTATTGTCGCTATAAATAACACACAACTCCCCTTTGCGAAACAATAAGCTTTATTGAAGTTGTTTCGATGTTTTCCC
>NW_020438942.1:71902-89089 GCF_000699045.2 Agrilus planipennis | reverse complement strand
TACTGCGCCATTTGTAGTATTTTCTAAAACGCACTGTTAAGACAGCAGGTAAAAGTTGGTCTGTGTTCTGTCGCAGCTGCCTGCGACGCGCTGATGAGATCCAAAAAGATCGAAATCGGGATCCGTGTCTGGCAATTTCGACAGAATACAGACCACTTCGAATTATTTTATTCGATTAAACTAACGTGCCTATCACGTTGAGGTTGGCTACGCCGGGATTCGGTTTCAGCAAGTAGATATCCACACAAGTGGACCTTGTTGGAGCATACGTAATCCTAAAATGTAGCATCGTGCTACAGATGGCGTTTACTGCGCTATTTGTAGTATTTTATAAATTTACAATAAGATGCTACGTTTTATAGATATTTTATATTACAATCGTGAAGACAGAAGCTGCAGGCTATCGGCAACATTAATAAATAAATATTCCCAACGGTTTAATAACATTATTGAGAGCTTGCAGTTAATCAACGACATACGGCCCGTATTCTGTCTTTATTTGGTTTGGCTCGTACAGATTGTGTAGATGAAATTAGTGTGATTAGTGGAATCCACAAGAAATTGGAAATTGGAAATTCGGAAATAGTTAACATTAGGCATTTTTTATTTACATTTATTAAGTAAACATTTGAACTTTTACAGAAGTATTTTTGAACTTTTGAAACTAACAGTGTTGTCATTTACAAGTACGTTTCTTGAATACTTTATTTTCATATCCTTTGATTTCCCGTAGCTTCTTTTCTATTATCCTAATTGTTGCTAATCTATTTGATCTGAATTGATTTAACTTGAGTATCTCATTCTTATAACGACTAATTTCCTGACTTAAGACACTTCTTAACTTTTTGCTACCAGCGAGGGCTATTCGTTGTAATCTTTCTATTTCCGGATCTTTCTGTTTTCCAACTGCGTTACATAATGGGCCACTAGAATACGTACTGATTTTTTCCTTTTTAGTAAACCTTATCAACGAAAAAAAGTAATACAACAATTTTGAAGTGTTCATGACATCATTTTGCAATATTTTATGTGTCATTGCGTCAGAATTTGCAACAAAGTATTCGAATCCAGTACCAACTTATAAAAGTTTCTAGATCACCACACTATACTTTAGACACTACATATTTTGTTACACGCGCCTTACTTGAACCACTTCTGACTTCCATTCTAAGAACTTATTTAAAGTTTAAAACTAATACAATGTTTGTGTGTTGTATGTAAGAAACCAACGTAGCCTAGTCCAATTCCAAATCAAATCTTTAACTTCTTATTTACACCCCTTATGCCTCTGTTCATCCGCCCCCTAAAACACTTGCTTTTTACAAGGTCATCCCTACCTCTTGTTCTCGTTCTGACAAACGGTCTCTCTCGATCTCAAAACTGTTCAATCGTACACTTCAACGTTTTTTCTGGAATGTCTAATTTTGGATTTCTCAAAGTGAGGCATATGAATCCCTAATCCCTAAAGGTTGGAATTAAAATTGAAATTGAGGAAAATTGCTCCTAAACTTTTATTTGAATAGAAAACTTTAAGGTCTTCTATGGAGAAGGCTTCACAATTGTCTAGGAAATTTACAAAGGGCTACGTGGGGCTTTAGGAATGAGAAATCCTGCTCGATTTTACTGTCTTAAGACCAGACAAAGTATATTTAATTACTAAAACAAAGACCTCTTTAATTTAAACAACTACACATTTATGTAAACAGATACAGTTAAGGAATAAACAGAAAACAATTTCATACATTCTTACATAATTGATTCTCCACCACGATGTCTTCTAATTTCATAACCGAAACTTTACTTGAAAATTGTTTAGTAATTTTGAAAGTTTTAACGGTGTTGCAGTTGTTGGGCTTTAGCTCCATTAATAATTCGTCTATTGTGAGATCGGTGTTCGCATCTGTTTTCATTATTTTTAATAAACTTCCTACTTGCTTCTTCAAGTTCTGAATTTGAAGTTCTAAAGTTTCGTTCACTCCCAACAGCTTTTTGTTTTGGTTTCTTTGCTTCCCTACTTCGTGCTGAAGCGCAACATTTGTTTCCTTCAAAGTATTTAAAAGAACTTGATGATATTTTAGACTCTCGAACAACTTTTTGTTTTTATTTTTTAAACGTCGCTCGTTGGAGTTTATTTTTTCAATAGGTACTACCTGCATTTTGTCAAAAGAAATTGAAGACTTTAAACTTTTCAATTCATTTTCTAAAGAAACAATGTTTTCCAAAAGTTGTTCGTTTTGTGACGATACCGTTGCGAGTTCTTTTTCAAAAAAAATTGTCATTCTATCGGTTGCTTCCGAATGATATTTCAAATAAGCCTTTAAATAAACATTTTCGCCGGTAGCCCTTTGAAGTTCTTCTTTCAAATGGACGATAGTGTCATCGTGACTACCGTAGTTCCCGGATTCTGTATAATTCAAATGACTTTCACTGAGGCAGCTTTGATGTGTGAGATGCATGGTAGAAGTCCATTAAAAGGCTTAACGAGTTTTTGTAACAGTTGTTTTTGTGCAATAAAAATACATTTCTGCAATTAGTTTAACATTAAAATTTAGTTTCAGCTTTCGGTCCCAAAACGCCCGATTGACATTTAGTAATTTTAGTGAAGTAAAATGTCATTAAATATTCAATTAGGAGTCCAGTGGGGAAATCCGGAACAATAAAATGAATGAACTCGATATTTACTATATTTTTTATTGATTTATTTTTTAACTATAAACAGTTATAATGTACAATAAGTATTACAAAAAATAGTGATAATTATATATACATCCATATGTCTCAGTCCAAACCAAGTAAATCACTGTTGCCAATGAGATGCCATTAGATGGTGAANCGTAAAGCTTGAATGATGTAGAAAGTAAAAGCAACCATGACACAACTACTACCTAATAATTAGATAAATCAATTCTTATCAACCTAGCTTAATTCAGATTCAAAGAAAATGTGCACATTAATTTCAATTTAAGTTTGACAACTAACAGGTAAAATATGTACCCGAGCATTGTTTCACACAAAGATAATAAATTTGAAACGTTAATAACCCTGAGGGAAATTCTATTTAATTTTAATTATCGCTAAATAGCTACATAAACGATAAATAATGTACGTACTACATTATCGGTTGTGCAGCATCGAATGCAGTTCAATAGATGGGTTAAGCAGGTGATGAATATTTCGTTCTGAAAACTGGTAGGGGTCGAACATTTAACGCTGTTTTTACCTGCATGACAAACTACCTATAATAACCGTGGTTCTAGACAATTTAGAACTCCATGTATACATAGAGTATTGGTTGAAGTAGTCCTAATTTACCAAGCGGTACCTACAGTCTCCAGGTTCAGACGGTTGCTTAACATTCGGAGAAGACCGGGTCGATTATGGGTCTGTCTATTCTAGCCCAAGTTTTTCTGCGGATTTTTGAGATCACTTAGGGCAAATTCTGGGGCAATTCTTTCACTCTCTTCTGTCTTCATTTCGTCCGTCTCATCTTTCTCATCCTGACCACCACTCTCCCATTCCTACGATTTCCAAAAGAAGGCCTTCCGCCTTACCACCCGAAGGAATAGTCCGTCAAACACCATTGGTGGCTAATGGGAATGAAACATCAAAAATTTCTTTTATCCTCAATGCCCTTGCCTAACTTAAGCCCTTAATGCGAAGTCTACCACAGAGAAACCTTTCACTCCGTAACACTTGGGACATGTCACTTCATCCAATCAGGAAATCCTCTATCATCTTCTCACCAAGATTGGTGACTTTCAGTTAAAAATTGTAACGAGGTAATTTAGTAAGTTTTATTTTTTTATTAGTACTACATAGTTGGAATAAAACATTACTTACTGGGGGTTTTATAATAACAAAAACGTAAGAATCCATTACTACGATACACATTAGATTAAAAAGATTAATCGGTAGAATTTCACGTAAAATTTTTTTTGCTTTTTCGTTTCAATGGGTAATTGAAGAAATTGGTTAAACAGATATACTTATCGCCTAATTTACGAGTCGCCCTTGAAAACCACGAACAGGTATTTAAATGAAAAATACATGGATGCAATTTCCATGAATCACAATCTGTCGAATGACTTTATCATTAGAAATAATTCATAGGAATGATAAACTGAATAATACCTGGATTCATACGTTATTTATAGAACCTTTGTGTTAAATTATACCTATGTTACCAAATTTTCAGATAAAATACACAGTATACGTTTTGCTAATCGTAAAACAAATTCTAAATGAACCCGCAAAAAAAAAACATTCAAATATGTGTTATGAAATAATTAAATTTTAAATAATTCTTTTGAAAGGAATAAAATATTCTTACATAAACCAGTGTGCATTATACACGTAGGTAAAATGCTTATCTTTTGACCCAATTTTGGTATATGTTAAACTACACGTTTACTGATACTATTCTTCTTTAAGAAAATTAAAAAGTAAGTTCTTCATTGTGCACAATATCATGTAGATAGTACATGTACGTGAGAGAGATGCAATTTTTTAATAAAATAAAATAAATAAAGAGACATTTATTAGGAAAATATCTTTACTGCATTATTAATGTAGGGGCAATTTACGAACGGATGTTGAGGACATAGGTAGTCACTTGAAATTCTCTTTCATGTACTTAAAGCACTTTCTTCAAAACTGGGCTCCTTCACCTCAAAATTGTTAGTTCATATTACAATACTTGTTGCACACGATAATTTAAGTACTTCTTAAAATGTTCTTTCACCAAAGTGTCTAACCTAACAACCATTTCTTGTACTAGTAGTAAGTAGTGGGTAAGATACATAAACTTTTCCCAGTTAGTGCTGCAAGCAAGAAACAAACATAACGAAGAAACGGCAAAAACGCCAGACGCCTGTATGCAATGCACAAAAGCCTAATAAGAATGATGTTTTGTTTTTGAAGGCAACGTGCACTATTAAGCAATGCTAGACGAAGCAAAAGTGTGTTCTGCAAACATGAGCCAGATGTATTAGAGTTTCTCGTAACCCCAGTAATAAAAAAATTATTCTTTTAACGATTTTAATTAATTGAGGGACATTAGGCTATTTGCCTACTCGATATCTATGTACATATTTACTTATATAAAGTAGATAACCGTACATAAGCGGTGCATATTTTCACACATTATGCACATTACATTGAAACAATTTATTTTAATTGATACCTACCTACAGTAAATGGTGATTTACTGATATTGTTGTTGGTTAATTGAGCCTTTTTATTAAACACAAACATTCACAAAAATATTCACACCAGACGCACGTTCACGCACAATATCACTCACGAACACGCCATTTTCGAAAGAAAAAATTATTCCCTAACAATTGAATTGAATGAGAACACGTTTCGAGTTCGATCCCGTCGGACTGATTGAAAACAAAATATTTTTTTTACCAAACCAGTTAGAGCGTGTTTGGACTGCGAATTTTGCCGAGGACGCACGACGTCCTCACCAAGCCGCCGGTCGTCGGCGTCGGCGAAGTAATTTTAATCAGCCAAGTGGATTGTGCTGAACCCTCACGGTTGAGCTAGAAAGTGACTGAACTTTGTAACTGAACTCTGCCTATAACATGAAATTTGAACGATGAACGTCGCAGCACACGCGCGGTAACTAGGGGGTTGTATTTCACTAGAAACAAAAAAATTTTAATGAAAAACACTTGGCACAATTTTAAACTACATAAAAAGTTTGAAATATTAAAATTTCATCTTCCGAACATTGAATTAAAGCAATCTTTGGTTCGCGGTGGTCATTTCAGTGAAAACCGCACTGAAATCGAATTAACGGTTAAAAAGTTATAAGCGAACAAACATACTGTTCCTTAAAATCGATATTATTGATTGCAATGGTTAAAAATCCTATCCGCCTTTTTTTTATCTGCATTACCAGTCCACTTCCGGTTAGTAGGTACCTAGAACCAGTTTTCGAAGCGGTGAGTCTGGATCTCTGCGATGGGTCGCGGTCTACCGATAACATATCAGCGTCCGCAGAAACAGGAGTGGGCTGTGCACCTACGCAGGGTGTGCGAAACTCGTATGCGTTAAACACAGCATTTGGATAGTTTAAAAGGGTAATCGTAATTTCAGGCAATTTTCTATTTAATGTTTTCACATTTTATGAAACAATAACAATAAATATGATAATAATGAATAAATAAATAAACTTTACTTTCTCGATTTTAATAACATCGATAGAAATGATACTAGATGCTATCCAGATTTATTACAGACCGTCGTTAATAACAAATACCTGCATGTTTCTTATATAGTGCACTTTTATAGAGTTAATGTGAAAATCAACTAGACTATTATTTGATTGCGTGTTATTTTGAAGGTAATTGGAGTGAAAGTTAAAAAATTGATTTTGATCTAATAAAGACAAGTAGATACCTATCCACCTACAAACAATTTTTTGTTTTCAACGTAGGTTTTTAATTTATTGTCGCTATAAATAACACACAACTCCCCTTTGCGAAACAATAAGCTTTATTGAAGTTGTTTCGATGTTTTCCCCAGTCGAAGATTAGCCCTGACGTGAGAAAGCCTCCAGGCAATTAAATTGTTGAAACCCCCTCGCAAATTACCTGCAGGAATTCCAGATCTGTTTTTAATTTTGTCGACCAACATTTTTAATAAACAAGCATACCAAAAAAGCCAACGTAATATCTGAATGAGTTTATAAGGAAAAATAATGAAAAAAATATTCCGAAAAAACATATTTCTCATTATCGTTATCTGCTTTTCTTTTATATTTATTACGTTTACTGTACACATTTAAACATTGAGATGAATTACATATAACTTCGATGCCAAAGATCAAGAAATTACTTGTTACAGAATGTTACAGTACCGAGATAAAATGTTCAGTCTCTCAGAGTCCCTGAAAGCGAGACTCGAGTCTCCGTCTTTCATCGAGTCTCTCTGGTGTCGCTGAGAGAGACTGTTGAGAGACTGTCAAAAAAACTGTTTAGCGTCTCTGAACGAGAGACTCGAATCTCTCATTGTTTCAGTTTTATTCATTCATTCTCTCTGTGAGAGACTCGAATCTCTGAATTAGCAATTTTATCGTTCGAGTCTCTCATAGAGAGACTGTGAGAGATCCATAAAAACATCTAGGCAATAACTGAGAGACTGTGAGAGACGCTCTCAGAGACGCTGAAAGACTATGAGAGACTGGAGAGAGACTGAAAATTTTTGTCTAGGGGTTATATACGGGGCAGAGACTAATATATTTGTATTTCTGGAATAAGCTGTGCAATGATTCAAGAGGTATTAGTAATGAGGTAATGAGGATTATTATCTTTTTTACTTATTTGTATTCAAAAGCCTATCATCATTGTTAAATGCAGATCATTCGTTTTTATATTAAGATTGCAATGGAACTGTTTTTCAAAATTATTTCAAATTTATCAGCCTACAATCTACATTTCTTCTTGACTGAAGGCATCGCTCTCTTCCATACTCTGTTCTCCACATTCCTGGTTACGCTGCTTCAGATTATGTTTTATATTTTACCACACAAAGATTACTATAGTACAAAGTTTCGGTAAAAGCGTCAGCAATTTGTTATAAGCATCTCATTCTGCAAGACGAATAGTTTCTTTCTTTGTGACATTTTAGGCCAAATGGTCAGTATTGTTTGGTGGTCAGTTGGTCAGCATTTAGATATAGAAAGTCGGTATCTACGTAACTAACCTAACGCAACCGAACCTAATATACTTTTCCAAAACATGCTTTTGTAGATGTACGTTTGCTTCGTTACATTTTCATTTGGTTAAAAAAAATGACTATCAATATATTTACTATGGCTTCCAAATTATTAGTATCAACCAGAGTTAATTCACGAAAACTATTTTTTAATATTTTACCGAAAAATATACGTTTGGGAGGAACTCTGAGCAGCGATGACATTCAGGAAATGAAGTCTCAGCTTCTGGAGCTGAAATATTTAATTTTAGAGGAAATTTATCTCAGCCAAGAGTTAAAAAAGAAGCACGAAGCATACATCGAATATATGGAAATGTGTTTAAAAGATGTAATTGAAAAAGAAGATGAACTTTTCGAAAAATTAAAAGAAAACTATTGAAGCTAATCACACGACTCCCCAGAATTTTTCGCTATTTAAGCGTCAATGTCAAAACTTTTAAATGGCTTCTAAATCGTATGTCAAAGCTCTACTCAACATAAGATATACCGGAAAATTACTCGGCGAATTAGAGAAGAATATGTTTCATGGTTTACTTTTAAGTAACTCATATTTAAAGAGATCGATGTGTCAGGAACTCCACAACCAGATTAGCAGTTTGAAATACGTCTTACTAGACAATATTTCTGTTCAAAAGAAAGTTATTGTGAAAAATAAGTTGAATGCGATAAATAAGTATCTGCTAGAACTCGATGATCATGAGCAACAACTTAATCAAAAATAAAAATGAAGAACTACAGACTGCTATCCATGGACTGCATTTAGTGGAAAGTTTTGAAAAACCTGAATAAAAAAACACTCA
Source organism: Agrilus planipennis (assembly GCF_000699045.2). NCBI lineage: Eukaryota > Metazoa > Arthropoda > Insecta > Coleoptera > Buprestidae > Agrilus > Agrilus planipennis. Next base: position 80,564 of record NW_020438942.1, on the reverse strand, counting down.
AGCAGTGCTGAATCTCATTTTAAAACGAATAAACCGTAAAAAGTGTTGTCTATTTTTATATAAAGAGAAGTAATAATATTAGATACTAACAGTAATAATTTAAATTACTGACTTAATATAATAATCAATTGATAATCTTCCCTGCTCTGTGCTTGTGGATTCTATAAGAGCATAGAACGTTGCGCTTCTGATTTAACTCAAAAGTTACTATATTTCTGAATTAATTTTTTGAATTAACTTTACCAACCGACTCGGGTTCCATTCCCGGCGAAGGAATGACAACAGCAACAATTTTTCCTAATTAATTTAAGGTTAGTTGTACTGGGTAATTAACCCTTCAAACGTTTAGAGTCTCATGTTAAGTAGTCTTGCAAATTATCATAAAATAAAACAAACATTGTTAATTTATTTTTATGAATACATAACAAATGTATACATGAATGGAAAGCAAACTTAATGCATGAAATAATACCGAAAATTTATACATGGACTATTTCAAATGATTTTTTTTATTAATTAGGGTACCAAGTTTCATACATCTTTACTTATTGTCTGTCTCTCTCACTTGTTGATAGTAGTAAACTCAATCTTTTTCGGTTTTCTACTTCCGGAAATCGCATTTCTTATCATTTTTTCTTTGAGTTCCTTCAGTTGGACGGCTGACAAGGTGTAAAAGTACATATCCTCAAGCAAGGTTGTGTGTGTATATTTTTCGATGCATTTACCTATTAAACTTGTCGTGTGTAACGGCTTTACTTCAAAGGCTCTTTTAGCAATAATACTCAGAACTGACTGCCTCCATTTTTCCATTACAATTCGTTCGATTTGAGAATTTTATTTTAACGAAGAGAACAACAAATTTCTGTGCATAGTTTTTCGAATGACTTATAGAATTTGTTATTTGATGGTCACAGCTGGCTACATTTTATTATGACTGTTGCTAATTGACATTTAATATTTTCTTTTATCGAATAAAATAAAATAAAAGTGGTCTGTATTCTGTCGAAACTGGCGTTTACTGCGCCATTTGTAGTATTTTCTAAAACGCACTGTTAAGACAGCAGGTAAAAGTTGGTCTGTGTTCTGTCGCAGCTGCCTGCGACGCGCTGATGAGATCCAAAAAGATCGAAATCGGGATCCGTGTCTGGCAATTTCGACAGAATACAGACCACTTCGAATTATTTTATTCGATTAAACTAACGTGCCTATCACGTTGAGGTTGGCTACGCCGGGATTCGGTTTCAGCAAGTAGATATCCACACAAGTGGACCTTGTTGGAGCATACGTAATCCTAAAATGTAGCATCGTGCTACAGATGGCGTTTACTGCGCTATTTGTAGTATTTTATAAATTTACAATAAGATGCTACGTTTTATAGATATTTTATATTACAATCGTGAAGACAGAAGCTGCAGGCTATCGGCAACATTAATAAATAAATATTCCCAACGGTTTAATAACATTATTGAGAGCTTGCAGTTAATCAACGACATACGGCCCGTATTCTGTCTTTATTTGGTTTGGCTCGTACAGATTGTGTAGATGAAATTAGTGTGATTAGTGGAATCCACAAGAAATTGGAAATTGGAAATTCGGAAATAGTTAACATTAGGCATTTTTTATTTACATTTATTAAGTAAACATTTGAACTTTTACAGAAGTATTTTTGAACTTTTGAAACTAACAGTGTTGTCATTTACAAGTACGTTTCTTGAATACTTTATTTTCATATCCTTTGATTTCCCGTAGCTTCTTTTCTATTATCCTAATTGTTGCTAATCTATTTGATCTGAATTGATTTAACTTGAGTATCTCATTCTTATAACGACTAATTTCCTGACTTAAGACACTTCTTAACTTTTTGCTACCAGCGAGGGCTATTCGTTGTAATCTTTCTATTTCCGGATCTTTCTGTTTTCCAACTGCGTTACATAATGGGCCACTAGAATACGTACTGATTTTTTCCTTTTTAGTAAACCTTATCAACGAAAAAAAGTAATACAACAATTTTGAAGTGTTCATGACATCATTTTGCAATATTTTATGTGTCATTGCGTCAGAATTTGCAACAAAGTATTCGAATCCAGTACCAACTTATAAAAGTTTCTAGATCACCACACTATACTTTAGACACTACATATTTTGTTACACGCGCCTTACTTGAACCACTTCTGACTTCCATTCTAAGAACTTATTTAAAGTTTAAAACTAATACAATGTTTGTGTGTTGTATGTAAGAAACCAACGTAGCCTAGTCCAATTCCAAATCAAATCTTTAACTTCTTATTTACACCCCTTATGCCTCTGTTCATCCGCCCCCTAAAACACTTGCTTTTTACAAGGTCATCCCTACCTCTTGTTCTCGTTCTGACAAACGGTCTCTCTCGATCTCAAAACTGTTCAATCGTACACTTCAACGTTTTTTCTGGAATGTCTAATTTTGGATTTCTCAAAGTGAGGCATATGAATCCCTAATCCCTAAAGGTTGGAATTAAAATTGAAATTGAGGAAAATTGCTCCTAAACTTTTATTTGAATAGAAAACTTTAAGGTCTTCTATGGAGAAGGCTTCACAATTGTCTAGGAAATTTACAAAGGGCTACGTGGGGCTTTAGGAATGAGAAATCCTGCTCGATTTTACTGTCTTAAGACCAGACAAAGTATATTTAATTACTAAAACAAAGACCTCTTTAATTTAAACAACTACACATTTATGTAAACAGATACAGTTAAGGAATAAACAGAAAACAATTTCATACATTCTTACATAATTGATTCTCCACCACGATGTCTTCTAATTTCATAACCGAAACTTTACTTGAAAATTGTTTAGTAATTTTGAAAGTTTTAACGGTGTTGCAGTTGTTGGGCTTTAGCTCCATTAATAATTCGTCTATTGTGAGATCGGTGTTCGCATCTGTTTTCATTATTTTTAATAAACTTCCTACTTGCTTCTTCAAGTTCTGAATTTGAAGTTCTAAAGTTTCGTTCACTCCCAACAGCTTTTTGTTTTGGTTTCTTTGCTTCCCTACTTCGTGCTGAAGCGCAACATTTGTTTCCTTCAAAGTATTTAAAAGAACTTGATGATATTTTAGACTCTCGAACAACTTTTTGTTTTTATTTTTTAAACGTCGCTCGTTGGAGTTTATTTTTTCAATAGGTACTACCTGCATTTTGTCAAAAGAAATTGAAGACTTTAAACTTTTCAATTCATTTTCTAAAGAAACAATGTTTTCCAAAAGTTGTTCGTTTTGTGACGATACCGTTGCGAGTTCTTTTTCAAAAAAAATTGTCATTCTATCGGTTGCTTCCGAATGATATTTCAAATAAGCCTTTAAATAAACATTTTCGCCGGTAGCCCTTTGAAGTTCTTCTTTCAAATGGACGATAGTGTCATCGTGACTACCGTAGTTCCCGGATTCTGTATAATTCAAATGACTTTCACTGAGGCAGCTTTGATGTGTGAGATGCATGGTAGAAGTCCATTAAAAGGCTTAACGAGTTTTTGTAACAGTTGTTTTTGTGCAATAAAAATACATTTCTGCAATTAGTTTAACATTAAAATTTAGTTTCAGCTTTCGGTCCCAAAACGCCCGATTGACATTTAGTAATTTTAGTGAAGTAAAATGTCATTAAATATTCAATTAGGAGTCCAGTGGGGAAATCCGGAACAATAAAATGAATGAACTCGATATTTACTATATTTTTTATTGATTTATTTTTTAACTATAAACAGTTATAATGTACAATAAGTATTACAAAAAATAGTGATAATTATATATACATCCATATGTCTCAGTCCAAACCAAGTAAATCACTGTTGCCAATGAGATGCCATTAGATGGTGAAACAGCGAAACGCATTAAGAAGCTAAATTTCATGAGCCAAAATAATAATCCGACGAAAATCATACAACCGTTCATTGTTTCTATTTGAAAATTTCGGATGAAGAGGATTTCGAACAATCAGAAATATTTCTGGTAATTTGACTTTTTCATTGGAACGCTTGTTTAAGAAATCTAGTTCGAACCCCACAGTTTAATCTTTTCTTCTTCAACGAGTACGTATTTTTTAATGAAATTTATTTTCGATATTCGCTTGCTATCTAAATACGTTAAGGTGTGAACGAATAAATAAATAATAATTATTATGTACAAAACCACGCCTATGTAAAGCAAAAGACTCCAGTACCAAGCCATCGTTGAATCAAAAGATGCATAGACGGAATACAGGTTCATGAAGAAAATCACAACAGAAAGCATTAGAGCGGAAATTTTTGTTGATCTGTAAAAAGTAAGAAAAGCTAACACAGTTATACTGGCTAGGATCCAGGAAGATGATGCAAGAAATCAAGCGAAGGCGAAAGAGAGGAAACGACACTATCAACAATGGTGTCGGAGAAAGCAACTGGACAGTTAGAGGAAGGAGAAAGGGTTGGAAATGCTCGTGTGCCATGGATTTCCCTAAAAATGCCAGTAGAAGCTAGAAAAGCAGTTGCTGGTCATGAATGGGCTTGACATTTATGAGTTTTTACACTTTACTTATTTGTAAATCAATGATTTTGTTAAAGGGTAAAACGCCATAAGTGATTCTGGCTAGAGGAAGGCTAGAAATGGACTCAAGGATGATATAGTGAAGTGTGCCAAATTTTTTTGAAAATCAAAATTGGAAAAGGTCATTATTCAACAGTATTACATGTATCAATATCGTCTTCAATGGCGTCCTTGAAACGTAGCAAAACGTTTTCATAACGAAAATCATGAAAAAGCTTGATGTCCTCTAGCCGCCATTGTAGACCTTAGCACGTAAATTCCTTCCAAAAAACTAACCTTACATTTACATAAATCTACCTTAATGTTTTGATTAGAAAATATTGGTGAGACCGAGTTCATCCAGACGGTCAAAGGTCGCATTTTCATAATGTTATAGGTAAAATCGATCCGACGGGACTCTTGTACAAACAAGAGTGGGTGGATCGGTTTGTGAGTTTCGATGATTTAGGGAGGTTAGAAATGAAAAGGAATTAGAAAGAGTAAGAGAGCAGAGAACTCTATGGAAGTCAATAAGAAATAGGCGAGTTAGGTTAGGTCTCAGGCGTGAAGGTCTAGTCAGAGACATATTAGAGGCAGAAACAGGAGTTAGGAGGGGTAGAGGTAGACCTAGTTTAGATTATTGTTCACAAATAGTTAAGGATATGGGTTGTTCTAGCTTTAGGGAAATGAGAAGATAAGCGCAGAATAGCAAAGAGTGGAGGTGCGTGTTCAACCAGTCTTAGGACTGACGACCTTATGATGATGAAGATGATAGGTAGAAAAACGACCTTTTCCAATTTTACACAAAATTGTATACATTGATTTTCAAAATATTCTAGCAAATCATCATGGGTCATCCAGTGAGTCTGCTTCAAACTTCCAGTTGTGCTCTATCTTCATTGCTTATTAAATTTTATATTGAATTCATCGACCCCATGCTTTCATTTGTGAATTTTGGACTTACCTTGAATTGGCATATTTACCCATTAGAGCTGTGTTACTTGTTGCAGCAATTAATGGCAGTGCAGCAAAGGGCAGTTGTATACTCATTAAGATATTGATTATATCGTTCATCCTTGTCATATCTTCAATGTTATTAAAGAAGGCAATGAAAAATGTCGGAATTATGGCAATATTCCTGGTAATCAAGATACGTTTCCAGCGAGAAATTTTTAAATTCAAAAATCCTTCCATGGTAAATTGACCTGTGTAGGTACCGGACATGGTCGAACTTTGACCACAAGCTAAAAGCCCGATCGCCCAAATGTACATGGCTGCCATTCCGAAAGTACAACTTAAAAATATTCCTCCTATATACAAATCTGCTGAAATATATTCGTCGTTTGCCTGCACATAAATAAAACAGTTAAAGCTTACATTAAAGCCTTAAGGATTTAACAACTCGCCTCAAAAATGCCGGTAACATTAATTCCCTTTGCTTCACAGTTGGCAATCTGGAAATGAAAGGAAAATGGAAGTTTATCGAAAGTTTCGAAACATTCAAAAGGGGTGCTACAGATGGCGTTTACCGCGCCATTTGTGGTATTTTTTAAAACGCGCTGTTAAGACGGCAGGTAAAAGTTGGTCTGTGTTCTGTCGCAGCTGCCTGCGACGCGCTGATGAGATTCAAAAGATCGAAATCGCGATCCGCGTCTGGCAGTTTCGACAGCATACAGACCACTTCGAAATATATTATTCAAAAGGGAGTTTAATTATTTCATGGCTGGTCAAATTATTCGTTTGGTGAGATGTTTTCTGTCGGTCTCGGTACCATCAATATAGGTATACTATCAACCTGAATATAAAGCAGACGATCCACGAAAGTGTAGAAACATCATCATCTCTTTTTAATTCACAGTCCTTAAGAAGAATTAATGCTTCAAGATAAATACCCGCAATATAAAATAAGGGAAATATTGAGGGACCTATTTTGCGTCATCGACATAGTCTGCATCAAGTAATCCAAAAAGTAATTCTAACAGTACATTGAACTCCTTGTAATATATTTAGGTCCAAAAACTGTACATTGTATCGATTTAAGTATCGTCATGAACGTAAATTGAAACTACAGAGGTTTATTAAACCAATGAGTGATAGAAAGCATAGGCTTCCAGGGCTGGAATCCGTGTTAGAGCTATGATTCGGGCTGATGTTTAAATAAAGTTGTAGGTTCAAACGGCAACTACCACTAACATCTTCAGTGACCGAGCGAGCGGCATGGCCTAGAGGTTTAGACCATTGTTTAGCATTCGGGAAGACGCCGGCTCGATTCCGGGTTCGTCTGCCTTGGTCCAATTTTTTCTGTGGCTTTCTTGGATCACTTAGGCAAATGCTGGGGTAGTAATATTCCACAGATAATCTTTCATTCTCTTCTGTCTTCATTTCGTCCGTCCCAACTTTCTCACCCGAACCACCACCCACCCATTCCCACGATTCCTGAAAGCAGGCTGAAGAGGGCCTTCCGGCGTAGTCCGGAGGGACTGCCCGCCCNAACATAAGATATACCGGAAAATTACTCGGCGAATTAGAGAAGAATATGTTTCATGGTTTACTTTTAAGTAACTCATATTTAAAGAGATCGATGTGTCAGGAACTCCACAACCAGATTAGCAGTTTGAAATACGTCTTACTAGACAATATTTCTGTTCAAAAGAAAGTTATTGTGAAAAATAAGTTGAATGCGATAAATAAGTATCTGCTAGAACTCGATGATCATGAGCAACAACTTAATCAAAAATAAAAATGAAGAACTACAGACTGCTATCCATGGACTGCATTTAGTGGAAAGTTTTGAAAAACCTGAATAAAAAAACACTCAAGCAGTGCTGAATCTCATTTTAAAACGAATAAACCGTAAAAAGTGTTGTCTATTTTTATATAAAGAGAAGTAATAATATTAGATACTAACAGTAATAATTTAAATTACTGACTTAATATAATAATCAATTGATAATCTTCCCTGCTCTGTGCTTGTGGATTCTATAAGAGCATAGAACGTTGCGCTTCTGATTTAACTCAAAAGTTACTATATTTCTGAATTAATTTTTTGAATTAACTTTACCAACCGACTCGGGTTCCATTCCCGGCGAAGGAATGACAACAGCAACAATTTTTCCTAATTAATTTAAGGTTAGTTGTACTGGGTAATTAACCCTTCAAACGTTTAGAGTCTCATGTTAAGTAGTCTTGCAAATTATCATAAAATAAAACAAACATTGTTAATTTATTTTTATGAATACATAACAAATGTATACATGAATGGAAAGCAAACTTAATGCATGAAATAATACCGAAAATTTATACATGGACTATTTCAAATGATTTTTTTTATTAATTAGGGTACCAAGTTTCATACATCTTTACTTATTGTCTGTCTCTCTCACTTGTTGATAGTAGTAAACTCAATCTTTTTCGGTTTTCTACTTCCGGAAATCGCATTTCTTATCATTTTTTCTTTGAGTTCCTTCAGTTGGACGGCTGACAAGGTGTAAAAGTACATATCCTCAAGCAAGGTTGTGTGTGTATATTTTTCGATGCATTTACCTATTAAACTTGTCGTGTGTAACGGCTTTACTTCAAAGGCTCTTTTAGCAATAATACTCAGAACTGACTGCCTCCATTTTTCCATTACAATTCGTTCGATTTGAGAATTTTATTTTAACGAAGAGAACAACAAATTTCTGTGCATAGTTTTTCGAATGACTTATAGAATTTGTTATTTGATGGTCACAGCTGGCTACATTTTATTATGACTGTTGCTAATTGACATTTAATATTTTCTTTTATCGAATAAAATAAAATAAAAGTGGTCTGTATTCTGTCGAAACTGGCGTTTACTGCGCCATTTGTAGTATTTTCTAAAACGCACTGTTAAGACAGCAGGTAAAAGTTGGTCTGTGTTCTGTCGGAGCTGCCTGCGACGCGCTGATGAGATCCAAAAAGATCGAAATCGCGATCCGCGTCTGGCAGTTTCGACAGAATACAGACCACTTCGAATTATTTTATTCGATTAAGCTAACGTGCCTATCACGTTGAGGTTGGCTACGCCGGGATTCGTTTTCAGCAAGTAGATATCCACACAAGTGGACCTTGTTGGAGCATACGTAATCCTAAAATGTAGCATCGTGCTAC